>NW_005054577.1:443120-447160 GCF_000277835.1 Geospiza fortis
CGGGGGGGGCTGCCCAACGCCTCCTGGTGCCCCCACCACCCTTCCATCCTGAGGGGTCAGGCCTACCTCTGCTGGGCCGCAGGTTTTCCCCTCCCTCGCCCAGCTCGAAGCCGGGCAGGGGAGGCCTTGCCTCTTTGCTGGCCGGAAATCAAAGAGGGAGCCCAAGGGAGTGCTCTGCTTCTAACCCCTGTGTTCTCAGAGGCGCATCCACCCTCAGTGGCCAAGCCTGGTGTCAATTTAAAATCTGAACACCTATTGGCCTCTGGCCACTCCATTCCCAGAAAACCTGCTTCCTGTAAACCCATGACACCTTTAACAATTTGTTTTTATATGTGAAATAATTTACACTTTTAATAAACACTTTTCCCATCTTTCTTCACATTGCTGCTTCCAAGAGTGTTATTAGAGTTTGAGAATCAAGCAATTCAATACAAAAGTTGGAGAAAATTGAGAAAACATCTTTAGAAAGACAATCTGTGTCTATATTTATAATGAACTATGACAAGTTATCAAGGTAATGTGCAGCTGAGGGAAAATCTAAGATGCAAGCAACATTGGCATGAGGAATTTAAAGTTCTGATGTAAGAAAAATTATTGAAGCCCGTTGTATTGTAAACATATTTAACTTGAGAAAGTACAGAAAAAATTTACCTGAATAGCAATGAACCACCTTTCTTAGCTTGTCTCTGTTACTAAGTGCAAAATCTAAAACACAAGTCAGATGGCAGCAAAAACGAGCAAAATGCCCGCACAGAAAGGGTGTACTGGGAATAACCAATTCCACCATGGCTTGATGGTTTGGGGTGACAGTATCTGAGTAGAGGAAGGGGATCATTTGGCCAGTTGGCAAAAAATGGAAAGGAAATTTAAAAATATGGAAGTATTTGGGGATGGAGGAAAGAAGAATTAACAGTGTGGAAACTCAGTTGAAAAATGTATATTTAAGTAATAAAAGCTCTTGGATCAGACAATTCAAGTAAGATGAAGAGTAGTAGTAAAGGTAGAAAAAAACTTCGAGATGCCATTAACAACAATCAAACAGTTGTATAAACAAATTTTTGTTGGATGATGTTAATAAGCCTTAAAGTTCAAAGGAAAATCCATCCACAAAATGTGTCAGAGTCTTCAAATCTCCATCTGAGAAGGAGAACACAGGAACAGAGAAAACCTTCATTCCTAGGCTCTTTTTCACTCTCAGGACAAAGTAATGCCTGTTGCATGGTAGTATCCTGTATAGTTCAATATAAATTTCTAGTTCTTTAAGCTTCCTGGAAAATTAAAATTTCTCTATAAGTAATGAAGTATATTTTGCTGATTTTTGTTGTTGTTGCTTTAATATCCTGTGCATATTTTGATTCAGGAAATTTTAAATTTTTTTTTAAGTTTTTAATGGGTTTTTGTTCTCTTTTATTCTTTTATTTTTTCTCCTTACTTTATTTCATCAGCACTATGAAGGAGAAAAAATCTCTTCAAATGAAAAAATCATTCTCTGAAGTGCGAAGCAAAAGTTGGAGCTCACTCTTCATGAACCATAGAGATTTTCCAAGATACCTGTCCCAGCTGACTCCCCTTTTATGCATTAAGCATAGTCCATAAATTCCATCTCAAAGTTGAAATTTACAATGGACTCCATTCATAAAACTGTCATGGTAGGTTCTCTGAGAGCATTTCACACTGATGTGCAGAATAGTTCCAAGATGAGTAAAAGCTGAGTGGCTCATACGTATCAAAGCTTTCTCCTTTACAGACAGATGGCCAACTTGCCATTGGGCTGAGAGAAGGCAGTGGGAGAAGTGTTACCTCAGACATGCCAGACTGCAATGAAACTGCTTCATAAAGAGCTGATCTGTGCTCTTTGCTGCCTGCCCAGGACGCATTTTAAGAACGTGACCTAACTCACATTGAATCCACCAGGCTTCTGTAGGAACTGGAACACATAATGTGTCTGAAAAGGAGCACTTCTCTGGCACGGAGCGCGACAACTCATGAGTGGGAGCTAAGAGAGCACGGCAAAAGGAAAGGAATTTCTGTCTTATTAAATTTCCTCTTTGTTACTGTATTAAAGAGTATAACTCATTTCATGCCTTGAAAAATGATCATGTCTGTCAGATTCTTCGTTGATAGAACTGCCACGGTTGTGACTCATGTAGATCGACAGTAATTTCTGATTTATTTGTACCATGATCCTTTACATTAAGTAGAGGAGGACATGTATAATGTCTTGATTGGGTAAAGATAATCAGGTAAGGGCAGCATTCAAATTCTCCTTCTGTACAGAATTTCTTGGGGTTTATTGTTTTATAATTAATTTCCAGTCAGTTGCCTGCAACAGTTTTAATGCTCCTTTGTCTTTTTTTGAGAGGCAGAGGTCTAAATTAAAAAAAAAAATTCAAAAATCTAGAAACAGAAGATACCATACAGTAGTTATAGAAAATGAAATTGGAAAAAACCATGTCTGCATTTGAACCCAAATTTTTGCTCATGCAATGACAGTGGAAAGACTTGTATAATATGGTTCACCCAATACTATCAATGCAACTTCAGAAATTCTAATGTACATCAAGGTTGCTATTTTTCATCTTCTCTCTGATCAAGTAAAAATAAAGTGTCTGCTTCTTTGGTTCACAGCCAGAGCTGGGAAAAAGCTTAACTTAAACCATTCTAAATATACTATGATAAAACCCAGGAGCTTTATAAATTTTTGGGGGTTTTCTTTTTAGATACAATCTGTAAATTATATCATTATAGTATTATGAGGATTTAATAAGTATAAGAAACTTAATGAATAATATATGTTTTAAATTATTCCCAAAAATGTGAACTTTCCAAGAATACACTTTGGAATGAGCTGTAGAGTCTACTGGGTAGTGTTCACTTACCATGCCACTGGCATTTGAAAAATAGCACCAGGGCCATCCCTTTCTAATGGGAAGACTGTTTTATGATGATTGTTTTTTCCACTTGTGGCTAACAAAATCCCCTCTCCTTGAACAATTCTTGAATTTTTTTTTTAGAGACTGCAATAAAATCTGCTTTATTTCAGTATATAATAGACTCCTGTCCCTAATGTCAAGTGCAAGTCTTTGAGGAACACAACCTGGACACTATTCATGCTAGAATACTTAATACTCTTATTTATCCTTATATCCCCATTGCCCCCTCAGAAAACACTTTTCAGATTTTTCTAAAAAGGAATTCTGTTTCTCATGGGAAGGTTTCAGTCCTCACTCTGATAAAGAGACATACAGGTTTTTTTTAATATATTAAGAAAATCAGTCTTCTATTCTATCCTAATTGCATTGCCTTCCAATTTATGACACAAAAGTTTCATAACCTTTTTCTCCTAATAGATTTTGTACAAGGTACTACTAAATGCAAGAGGAAAATTACCTTAATAGTAAAGAGAAGTCTTTTGGTTATGCTCTGTCTATATGAGAGACAAGGGAACTAGTGCGAAGATAGAAAAGGACAAGAAGAAAAGTATGTGCAGGAAGAAGATTTTTGGAACACATATGACAAGATATATGTTCTAGAGAAGAAAAAAAATGTGTCTCCTTAAATTAGTGATGATTTTTCTCATTATCTTGAGAGAATTTTTGAAAAATAAATTCTGTCCACTGCAGAGTTTCAAACTCAGAAGTCCTGAAGTTTTCTGTCCTTTTACTCAATATTTAATTTCATATAATATATAAACACCTTCAAGTTCCTTCAATCCTTCAGCATCTTTTCCTGGCTGAAACTTACATTCCCTGAAGTCTATAGTGTCTATCACATAATAAACATTTCAAAATAATTCTGAAGCTTAGGCTCTAGGGAGAAATTTCTTTTCTTTTTGTTTTTAATGCAGATGAGTAAGTGTGCTTGTAAACATGTATGTGTTTTATTTACTGTGTTGAATTAAAATTATGTTTTCACAGTAGTTAGAGGAAGGAGAGATCTGTTGCTTTCAAGTTGTTTTCTTCAAAATGCAGCATTTTTCCTCCCAGACACAGGAAGTTATTGTATTCCATCTTTATAAAAACACCCTTATATATTTCCTT
>NW_005054577.1:447221-556124 GCF_000277835.1 Geospiza fortis
TTGTCATTTCAATCCATAAACTCTTTGCAGGTGATTGTATGTGAATGAAGACTTTGTCTCTTTGAAAAGAGATTTTGTTATTCCAAATAGTGCATCAATGCACCTGGAAATACTTTAATGTTTTGCTGGCAGACTACCTTTAAATTCTACATATATTTTTTATTGATCACAATGGCTTTGCCTGGATTTTCCAGGGCCATTGATAGGCTTTTTCCAAGTGCAATATGCACATTTATTTTTCCTATAGATTTGCTTACCATTATATCTCCATTTTTCCTCTGATCCATCTACAAAACCAGTCTAAACTTCTGAAGTTCCTGACTTCACAAGGACTTTCAGTCATGCTCAGTTTAAAGTAGTGGTTTAGCTGTATTCTTATTATTTATCCTTAAACATGGGCTGAACAATCAATGTTGAGAATAAGCTGTCTGCTAGTCCTAGAGTAGGGAACTGAATTCTGTTCTGTTTCACCTTCTTAAAATCTAAGGGAAAATGTCCAGCTGAGCCATATCTCATTTGTTTGCTTTCAAATGGCCTCTGAATTTGATCCATGACAAATCTTAATGAATAGATAGGGAAAAATAAATTAAATTGGAATGTAATGGTACATTTTACATTAGAATATTAAATCCTATGAATGCACCCTGTATGTATCTTGCACATTTGGATGTTTTCTTGCCAAGTACTGCCTGCTCTCTCTGAAATAAGGCACAGTTGAGAATGCTGTGTTCCTTAAAATTTTTCAACCAATAATTCAAAAGTGTTAAAGCATAATTTAGAATATGATGCTACTCTTGTTTAATCTATTTTTTTCATTCATTCAAATACAAAATTTTTCTTCTGAGACCAATATTCTACATAAAACTCAGACTCCCCTACAACAAATGACAGAGCGAGTTTCCATTCAGCATTGCATTAAAGTGAATATATGTCAATTAGTAGTTAATTGGTCAAAAATGAAGCAATATTTAATTTTTTTAACTTTTCATTCTACAAAAATACTTTATTTTTTTATTTTTCCCTCTAACCCTTTAGGAAATTAATCTTGAAAACCAAGTGTGAATTCTCCTTAATTCTGAGTTCTCATATTCATTCTTTACTGATAAGTACAGATCTCATGTAGAAGCTTCCTGTCGCAGACATTTCTTTTGTGAAAATCCTTTCTTAGGATTTTTCCTGCTCAAGCTGAGAAGTTTCAGCAACAAGATGTAAACAATGGTTGTCTGCTGCTGTGGAATGCAACAGGTCTGTCTGGATTGGCCCATCTTGGATGTTTATAATTAATGGCCAATCAAGGACCAAGCTCTCTCAGACAGAGTCTGAGAGAGCTTCTTTTGTTATCATTCTTTCTTATTCTATTCTTAGCTTAGCCTTCTGAGGAAACTTTTCCTTCCATTTCTTTTTAGTATAGTTATAATATAATATATATATATCATAAAATAATAAATCAAGCCTTCTGAACATGGAGTCAACATTCTCATCCCTTGCCTCATTCATAAACCCTTGTGACCACTGTCACACTTTCCCTCACTGGTCTTTCTCATCCTTCATTAACTGCAGAAAAACAGAAGAAAATTATAACTCAAACATCACAGTTATAAATCACAGATTATGTTTAAATTGGAAACTCATTTATAGATGGATCAACAAAATATCAAAGCTATGATTGAATACTAGAGATATTGAACTATTTGACTCAATAATCTCAGGATATCACACAATGATATGTCCTAAATTCATTAGTTATTCTCAGTCAATTCTCCTGCAAATGCAATAGAAATATTAATGGAAAGTGTCTGTACAGGACAGAAACTTAGAGATATGAGAAGATTGAAAAATGAGACTATTCAAATATGTTTCTCTACAATATTTGTTACTAAATAGTTAAAGAAAAAGTTTTACAAAAATTTTCATTAATATTTATTATGATGATTTTGGAGAATAAATTCAGTCCACAAAATATAAGGAGAGGTTTTAAAATCTTCTTTCTGTGTAAACAAAAATGTGACTTCTAACTATTGACGCCTAACAATTTTTAGGGATGTAAACCCCTGCATTCACATTAGGTCTTTGTCTTTCCCCTAAATTGATGGGATAACTGAATCATAGACTGATTCTCTTTGCCATCACATGTCTTGCCTTTATTGTTTTGATAAGAATGTCTGTTTTAAGAAAAATGCTTCTTTTCTAGTCCATTTACTTTGGATGCCTTTTTATTGATTTATAGGCTTCCTAACTGAACTTATAGCAAAGGCATAGGCTATTTGATCCCATCAAAGCACATAATTAAGGCTGTGAAATAAAATATTCTCAAATGAGACAAACCTTCTGTATTTCTGTTTTACTTGGATCATCTGTTGTCTCTAGGGAGCCTAGTAAAAAAAAACAACCTTAAAATATTACATTGACCGAAATATCATTTCTATGCATAGGATACATTTTATGCTAAGCTAGCCTAAACCAATTTCCCTGGCTTAGTTACTTGCAAAAAACTTGAGGTTTGCCAGTATAATTCAACTGGAGAGAGTGGGCTTCCTTCCTTAGATAAGAGCCTGGACACATATTTGTCATTATTTATATTCCAACAGCACTTTTTGTTAGCGCAGAGGCTCTGAGCCTCCTGTGCTAGAGAGCACAAATCCATTAGTGGGTATGGGCTGCATCCAAGAAGCTGAGCCTCTAATTTAGGTGCTAGCAGAATAAATTTAATTTAAAATTAAAACAAAACAAAACAAAACAAAACCAAAAAAAAAAAACAACCAAAAAAGAAACAAACTCTCTATAAACATAGTAATAGTATTGAAAGATTAAGGAGTGGAAGATTTTTCAAATTCACTGCACTGGATTAAATCTGTATTTAGGGAACTCCAAAGGAATGGAAGGTAATGGCTCAGCAGGTGGCACTATTCCCTCAAAATCAATATCTAGCTTTTTCTTCAAGGGTATTTTGGGTGTTGAGGTAGTAAAATCATCTGCTGGAGATGTACAACATTCTTCATAGAGTCTCTATGGTGAGTAAAGATACTGTAATTATAGGAAAATAACCATAATAATGCTTTGCCAAGTAGATAGCAATGTTGGAGACAAACAGTATGTATTATTTTTCCTTTTTTTACTTAAGATTTCTTTTTAATTTTTAGGTGTTCCTGCATCTTAATAGGTTAATTATATAAAACAGCTGAATTTGGGGCAAAATGACAATTTTTTCTGTCAACTAAAGAAAAAAATAAAGATTTTTTAATACATTTTTTAAACATATCAACATAAACAGAGTTATCTCCTACATTTCTGAATAAGTAACATTCTTAAAGTTAATACTCACAAAGTACTTCAAAAAATGAAGTGCCTAAGAGAGTAGGGTGACTGTTAATAACTGGAGAAGGTATATGTACTTGAATATAGCACTGATAGATGCCAGTTGCTCCAGTACTGCAGACTTTGCTTAGTTAAGCTTTCTTCAGGTACCTGCCTCCAGAATTAGTTTGACTTACAAATCAAGCACTTGGAAGCACCTTTTGTAGACTTCTTTGCAATACCATTGCACAATATTCTTTTCCAATATATTCAATTAAACCTTTTTAATATTCAAAATAGCAATGAACTGCATGAACTTCACAATCAGTGAACAACACATTATAAATTGAAAAAGTGTTAGCTCTATAGCACCCAATTTCATGGGTGCTTTCCAAACTTATAAAAACTTTAAAAATATACCTATTTTTATTTGTAATAACTCTTTTAGGCTAAAACTCAGTGCATATAATAACCCTTCAGAAGAAAAAAAATGTTATTACAATTAAATAATATATAAAATTATTATTAAAATTTCTTAGAATTAAATAATTTATAATTTAACTAGACAGATTTAAAGTTTTCAAATTACTCATGAGAGGTTTTACAGAAAATGTTGTCTATAGTCAACATGGTAATGCTGTTTTTTCTGAATAGAATATCCACATATCACTGATCATCTCAGAAGACATTAAAGGTCCTAATTTGGCAGTATATTTCTCTGAAGTGCTTTTAGGAAAATAAAATCACATGATATAATAGGAGCAATATTGGAATGCTTGATCCCTTAATTGCAGTTGTTTATTTTTCCATTTTGCAATCCAAGCATTCAGGCACTTTACAGCTTACATGAAGATTTTACTTGTAAAATAAACCATCACATGTGTAACCTATCACACTAGAAGTGAATGAAGCTTTATGGTAACTTTGAGGGTCTTTTATGGCATAGACAAAAGCCCACAGCTACCCTGGTGTTACAGATTGTTACCAGTTACTATTTGAATTCTTCTTAATGGATAACACCCAATAATTGTTTTGCTTTTCACTGTGCCTGCAATCTGATATCTGTAAGAAATACTAAATCTGAGTCAGCTTAAAATCTTTACTAAAATACTAAAGAAGAGAATGAATAATAAAGCATCCATGTGTTTCTAAAAACCATATGCCCTTATTTTTAATGTCCTAAAGTTCAAGCTATCCCCAGTTTACAATAATATTAACTGCTTGGGTTCAACTTTGGCTTAACTTGTATAAGCAAAGCAAAAAAATAGGGAGTATCCACACACTAACAAAGGTGATGATGATTTCAGAAGTGGTTTCAACTTTAAGTCTGAGAAAAATATGGCTCTATCATTAAAAGTAATTCCTCTGCTGGCACAGAGCTCCTCAGCAACTGGGTTGTGGCTGGCTCCCAATGGCTGGCAGAGGAGAAAACTGGGCTCAGTCTACATTTCACATCCAATGTGGTACCTAGAAGTAAGTACAGGCTCAAAAAGCACTTAATGGAGAACACTTGGTTGAAGCTCAGTGCTTCCTATTGCAATCCTTCCACAGTAAGTGGTTCCATACATCGTGAGAAAGTAGAACCAAAAATAGGCTATTTTAAAAATCCCATTAATTTATACTTACCTGGTGTTTCTAGAAATTGCTGAATCCAGACCATGGCAAAATCTCCTTGTTTTTGCAGATTTTATTTTAAAACTTATTGCTTAATAGTTTTTCTGCTATTTCTCAATTGAATAGAAGTACCTTTGCTTGTATCCAAGGTTGACAGAAGATAATTCTAAGTTATCTCATCGTGTACTGAGGCAATCTGTCATTATCACAGGAACCTCTTCAACAGACTGGAGTCTGTTCAGAATCAGGAAAGATGCATTTAACAATTTGGATTCTGTAATTTGGCTATTTCTTCCAAATTAGAAATGAAAACTAATCACAATATAAAAGAGGAATAAAAGCATATATATATATGCACAGTGTGTATCTTGTTTTTGTTTTGTTTTGTTTTGTTTTTTAAATTAAACAGCCATAAATGTTACATACTTTATTTTTGGAAGCTAGCATATATATAGGTATGCAATATTCTGTATAAAATATGGTTAAAAGTATATATGGTTTAATTTGCACACAATAAATGCTGTCTCATATTAAAAAGCTCATTTAATTTTAAAACTTAGGCCTAGTTTCTTATGAAAAAGAGAAGACACTAATTTTTCCACATGATGAAGCAATTGGTCCAGCTATAATTCTAAACCTTGACTGTCATTCCATTTCCATTCATTTTGAAAACGAAACCTTTTTATCTTCCATGAATGAAAAAGGTAATTAGTGTTTTGGTGTTGTTTGTCTGTTTGAGTTTTGGATTTATTTTGGTTTGTTTTGGTTTGGTTTTTTGGGGCTTTGTTTTCTGCCTGCTGACACCTCCAGTAATTCACTTGATACTTTAAGCTGCAGGCTGCTAAACTTTTCCAATTTTTGAATATGAATAAGAACAGACAAGTTCTTGGACTGCAAAGTATACCTATACAATGAAATTCAGAAAGTATCTTAAAACACCATTAATATTGATAAAATATCAGGAGGAAACTGCCCTGATTGAAAATATAATCTTGTTGAAAACACACACCTCTTATTATCATTATGGATAAAGGTCTTTGCTGAAGTGCATGTAATTGATGCGCTGGTTGTAACAAACAGCATGTGGAATTCCATATGCTCTGCTTCATAAGACCTGTGCAAACTGCCCCTCTGTAGCAGACAGTGGAAACACTGTTAGAATGAAACGTGCTATGAATGGAGCCCAGTGTTGCAAGGCAGTTCAAAGAAGCTTTATCTAAGCAAATTGGAATGGCTGATTTCCTTGCAGTTTTACAGTAATTATTAGGCATATGCCAAGCTTCTCAGGAAAGCTTGTAGTAACTTTGAAATGAGGTAACACAAATATTGGTCTCCTCTACTTGGGAAAGTTTAGTAGTACAAAAATATTTTTTTTGCAGTGTGAGCCTTTCTTTAAAGCCTCTTTGCACATAATTACGCTTTCCCCATAGGCAGAGGCTTTGAATATTCCTAAATTTAAACACTTTAGATGCCCTATTAACTAAGAAAAAAAGGCTATCAAATATCCATCATTAAACATGTTAATAAATCCTATACAATCTTATACTTCAAAGCCTTAATTCCAAGTACAAGCATAAAAAATGGCCTCAATTGTATAAAGAGAAGAAATCATTTTCTCAGCTGAACTATGAGCCACAGCTGAATTTATATCTAGCTGCTATTTAATAGTTTTATATAATAGTTCATGTTCAAATATATTGTAAGAATTAGAAAATTCCCAAAACAGTTTTGCAAATAACAAATTCAACAGTAATATTTTAATTTCTCTGCTGTACTGATGCAAGAATGGAGATTACTTATCCAGTCCCACTCAAGGGCAATGGCAAAGCTGTATTTAGAAGTATTGAATCTAATGCTACATTTCATCAACATGATGTGGTCTCTAAAATGAGAATTTTCTGTATCTGTCGCTCAGCTCTCACAAGATCCGTGAGATACATCATCACTTTTGGAGTGCCTGCACATCTTCAGTTTTACAGTTTTCCCTTTATCTCATATGAATTGGGTATTTCAAACATCTGTGAGCACTGCAAAATTGACAAATGTATTTTAAAAAGCTGTTTCCTAGGCTAAGGCTATGGAAATAATTATAAAGATCTCAGGAGCTCTCCTCACATCTTAGTTCAAAAGTGTGAGGCTGTTGTGGGTGTGTGAATAAGAGCAGGGAAAAAAAAATAAATGAAAAAATGTGACACCTAAGTTCCATAAATCAGTAACTTAATCTTCCTGTCTAAATAAGAGGAACTCATCTCATCTGTGGATGCCTATAGATGAACACATGAATTCTAAGTTACAGTAGGGTCTCTTTGCAGTCTGTAGAGGGAAGTGAGTGTCTTATAATTCAAATATGTCAGGTTAGAAGAATTCCCTTTTGAAGTTATCTTTTTTCTCTCCATTGACCATTTAATATGCACATAATACCTAGCTCAGACATAACTATCCAAGTTCTGGATGCTCAAGTTGATTCCTGGGCAGGTGAAACTGTTCTCAAACTGCCCATAGGTTTTTACAGAATCTCTCTGCTTTCTGCAGTGAATTGTTCTTCTCTGATAGTCACCCAACAAATACTAGCAATAAATCACTCTTAAATCTGAAATAGTGCCATGAAAGAATGATTAAAATCTGAAGCAGTTTGTAAATAGACCACAAGAAACCATTCTCCTGTAGTCTTTAGTATCAGGTACGTGTAAATTTTGGTGGAGGATCCTCTGTATGGTACTGTTGTCAGAAAATGTTGGTTTACTCTTTCTTTTTCACATTAAGAACTCAGCTTCAGTAACCTGAAATGTTTTCCAAATGCACTCTATAGGATTTAGATTTTATAACTCTTTCTCATGATTAAGTAATTCCAGCATGAGTGAACTCAGCATTTCAATATATTCTATTATGTTCTCCTTCCTGATTAAGTTATAGCTTTACAGAATGTTTTTGTAATAGAAAACATGAGAAACTATGCCATTTTTTCTATAATAATATATTTTCTAATAAAGAAACACACCCTGATGGTAACAGCAAGACAGAAACTCTCTGAAGTCAGTAGTATCAATTCATTACTGCATAGAATTTGACCTCACAGTCCTAACAAACAATTTGTAAATCACCATTAGCAAATCCACACTGTTCGACATGATAGTGCAGAAACCTCTTGGTAGCTACATTGTCTTTAATGCAGATGTTCTGACTCCTAGAATTCAATAACAGCTCCGGTTTGGTCTCTGATTTATTTAGGCCTTTAGCTGTAATGCAGCACAGCCCTACTGCAAACACACACGTCTGATAGTATATAAAAACCATTTTATTAAGTCACATAATGTTTGTAGGCAAGAACACCCGTCTCTTTAAGAGCCACGTACCTGATAATTCATGCAGTCAACATATATGCAACATCTGCTTCTATAAAGATTTAATACTTCTTCCTTGTAGAATTTGGATCTCATTGTTCTTAAAAGAAGTTAAAGGCAAAGAAATAGCAAACTGCATAAGAGCAGAAAAGAAAAGCATGTGGGTTTTACAAATAACAGATCCTTACTGGTGAACTTAACACAGACAGTCTTAATTAGACCAGGCAGACTTACAAAACCAGTGTAACCCTTGTATAGAGTTCTTATGGAGAACACAAAAACTCCATGAAGTTTCTCTCTTGATGTATTCCTAGAGGTTTTCCTCTAGGAAATCTTTTTGCTCTGTGAAAAAGATTTTTTTTCCTCAAACTGTACTTTTGCTTTGCTATAAAAGACAGAAAAGCCACCTATACACTGTTTACTGGCATGGTTTTTGCCTCATTCATACAGTTGAAAATGTCTCTGCAAAGTCTGTGTCTCCAGAATTCTCTGTTTTAGAGACTGCTTCACAACATGAAGACAGATACATCCAAAACTATATTGATTTTAAAAGCATCAGTTTGCACGACAGAAAAAGGTGCAAGGGTCAAGAAAATGTGGTAAATATTTCTTCCCAGGATAGCTGTTTCCAAATCAGTCCTTCCTGAAAAGGATTTCAGAGCAAAGTCAGGATAATAGGCTTTCTAGAATTGTTACTACATTCAAGGCTCATCTAAAAATTTTATCTCCTTCTATTTCTTCTAAGTTTGGATAAAAATGAATGACAAATTTCCTTCCACTGAAGCAGAATTTAAATTGAGTTCCAATGGTTTCATTTCTATCAAGCAATGAACAATCACAAAAACTGAAGGCCTGTCCTGGAGTTCATAGCATAACACAACATTAAGAACTGAAAATGTGAAACATATTTTGCACTGCTATTTAGAGATAAGACTCCTCACAGCCAGGACTTTTCGGACAGTTCAGAACAAGTTTGTTTCACTAGAAAGAATTTTAATGGAAAGCCTAACTCCACAATAGAAACTATCTCAGGTGAGTATTCTTCATTCTGAATTCCATTTCTTCATCACCCCCACCTGACAAGTTTTTGCAAGACAAGAAAGCTGCAATAATGGCAGTCTACACCGAAGCATCCCTAAGCTCCATGTAACCAATATGTAATATGGTTGCTGATGAATTGCAATGTCAGCAAATTCATTATCAGTGAATCACTAAAAGATAGAATACAGCAACCTACAGTGTTGTGAGCACTTGTACAAGTGAAGCCAACTGGATTTGATTCAACCTAGCTCTTATTTTTGTCTACTGCTGCCTACCCAAAAATTTGCTGTGGTGTTTATTTCTGCTTTACCAACAGCACAGTCTCTTGCTATTTAAACACATTCTGCAGTTTTTTTGGATAGTACTGCAGGGATAGGTAGTCTGACATTCTAAGACAGAACTTAATCAGAATATGTGGACTGGAGATTTCAGAAAGTATTTTAGAATCTCTGAAAAAAAGAATAATGACAAATTGTTTCTATCATTCCTCCTAAATGCAGCAAATTGAGATCATCAGCTAATGTAAATCAGTAGAACCCACTGAATTCATTAGAGATCTTCTGGTTCACATCTGCAGACAATCTGCATAATCATGTTGTCACATGTAATAGTTATATTATGTTCTCATGATTCCTCTTTAGCTGGATAGAAATGGCTTTCCTGTCCACAAAAATGTTAATGACTTTTGAAAATTCCCATTCCATGTTAGGGCAAGCCTAAGACTAAACTTGTATGTATAATATCTTGAAGTTTTTTGGTTCAGATGCAAGTGGTAAATGAAACTGATTTTTGTGGTATTTTCAGACAATTATAATTTTTTTTCTTTTTGGTTGAATGAAATATTTTCAACTTCTTGAAGAACAAATTGTTATGTTCAGTTACAAACCATTTTAGATTAAAGCAAGTGAAAGAAAAGAGTGTGTTTTGTTAAGGCATTATGGGGTTATAGTCCGTATTCTCTGGAAGACAGAATGAGGTGAAGGATTCACATGTCCTGTGTACCCCAGGGGAAACCAAGTCATTTTTTATGATGGGTGATATCCACCTTAACAAACAGGTTTACATAATTTAAAATAGCTTCAGAGTTGCATTAATTTCCTCCCTCACTCTTCAAGCTCTTAACAAAAAACAGGAGACATGAATTTTATCTCATAGTCCAAGCTGGGTAGAGACAACAAATGAATACAGGGTTCTTATATCTGTTGAGTTCACTAAAAACAGGACAACCTTTCTTTTAATAAATTATGTTTTAGAGAGTATATGAGAAAATTTGTTATTATTCCGAGGTGTCTTGCAGCATTTACATTTCTGACTGCTTATCCTATGCAATAATCACCCCCCAAAGGGAATGGCTCAGAAACTCTGGAACAAACCTTGCCTGTGATAGCGAAATTCATGTTCAGGTCTGTTTTGCTGTTTTTTCTCATTGTTATGGGAATAGATCAATCAAAATAGCCTTTTAAAGCAAACAGACTCACCAAAGTTGTCCGAGTCCATCATCATCATCATCATCACCACCATCATCGCCTTTGCTGGATAAAGATATTTAGGACCTGCTGGCATTTCCACAATTTGGAATAGGTATTTCTTACTGTATTGATACATATACCTAAAAGCAGCATGGGAATATCAATACTGTTCCTGCTCAACCAGACAGCTTCAAAACCCTCTGCTATTCCCTACATATTGTTTTAAATCAAAGTCTTGTGCAGTTGGAAACTCTTCAAGGTCTCATATGTTAAACAATAACTGGCTGTCCATGTCTTTTTTTCTGGCAGCAAAAGAAATTGCCAAGCCAGGCTGGCAAGACTTCAGATCCTGTCTGCTACCTCTAAAGGATCAACAGTCCTCATGCCTATGCTTTCAGAGAGACAGGAAAAATTTGCTTCAAAATTTCAAAAATCAGTGAATATTATGGCAATCATCAGCCATCTCAGAGCTTTCACTTGATGATCCAAGTTAATAATTTTATTTTCATTTGACTGACAGCATAGTACCAATAATACACAGGTAAGGGTTCGTGCTGTCGTTCGTGTTTACCAGTGTTTTCTAACTGATTTTCCTAGATCTTTGTTTTTTATTCTATGTAAGTTTCCTTCTCTATATAAAACCATTGCTATCTATTCATCCCCCCTTATATTCCTATGCTAACATAATGTTTAAATAAAATAAATTGGAAAAAAAAACAAACAAAAAAAGCAAAATTATTGATCATATATTTTAAAAGGTTAACCCACACTCAGGTCTGAAAAGGATGATCCAACACACATTTGCTGCACAGCTGGACTTCCTTTGCATAGTCCTCAGGTCAGGTCCTGCCACAAAGGCACAACCAATGTCTGCCAGAGGAAGCAGCAGTGGCAGGGATGCAGCCAACAAAGCTCTTTGGAGTTAAACAGATCTTTCATCAGGATGCAATTATTTAATCTCATTGATTAAGCATATTGCCTGTGCATCCCCCTTAAGATTTGAGTCCTACTCATAACTATAGTGCTGTGTATTACTTGGTATTCTCCATGGGGCAGAAAATTTAGGTGGATGTTTAAAAAAGAAAGACCAAATAAATTTCTATACCTACTAAACTGATAAACATTCATCATAACTGCACAAAGACTGTGGAAAATAATGTCATGGTTTGCCACGTCAGCAAAAATTCTAGCAATTTTTAACCATCTGCCGAGGTGTATTTTCTCCTGGCACAAAAATGGAGAATATATCAGAAAAGGATTCTATTTTATTTAAAACACTTCAAAGAAGTTTGCTCTGTTGGGCATATCCATATAGGTTTCAGCTCCTCTTGACCTCCTGCAGAACAGTACTGCAAACAGTAAGAGACTGAAGTTTCCAGCAATTTTGCTGGAAGATAATTTGTCAAGGATGGAACCCAAGCACCTGTCCTGATTTCATAGCTGAGTAGGAATGCACAAAAGCACAACAGAAATGGAAGTCACTACTTACACTTACTTATTTGTAGTTTAACATACCTTGAATTGGTCACAGCACCAAGCCTGCCAGAGTTCAAGAAGTGTTTGGACACTACCCTGAGGCACATGGGATGATTTAGGGGTTGTCCTGTGCAGTTTGACCTCAATGCTCCATATGTGTCCCTTCCAATTCAGGATATTCTATGATGATTCTATAGTAATTTCTTTGCTATTCTTACATGTATTCCCTAAAGAAGTAGCAGATTTGCCCTCATCTCAGCATAGTTCCCCCAGGAGTCTGTGAGCCATGTTGAAAATTATATACTAGTGAATATTCAACCCTTTTTAGTCTCTATAGTTAGAAGTGCATTCTTTATAAAAGGATCTTAGTGGGGGTGGAATGCTGAAATTTTCTACTGAAGTGCTTTTAAAGCAAACATGCCTTGAGCTGTTATGGATGAAAGGTGTTTGTTAAATTGCTTGATGTTACAAATATCTGAAATTGAGTGGGTGATTGATTTAATTGCAGTTGTCAGACTGGTTTTAAAAGCATATTTCTCATTTTCTGTTTTTCAGATCTGCAGAACAGTTGGATTCTGAACATAAAGAAAAGAAAGTGTCTGACAATACTAATCACAAAATTCAGCTTCTGGCTAAGCCAAGCCACACTGTCAAGATGAAGTGCTGCATAATTTTTAAAACAGTCTGGCCAATGTATTTAATCTCTGAATAGTAGTGCCCCTGTTGTTCCAGTCACTGCTATTTTCTGAATAAAAATGTCTAATAATTGTGATACTGTGCTGCTTTCACATAAATATAAATATATGGAATAATAGAAAAAATAGGAAAATTAGTGAATGGTGTGATGCTGCAACTTCGAGCCTGGTAGCCTTTCCCAGGTTGCCAAACCCTATCAGGGACAGGGGACCCATCAAAACTCAGTTCCTCAGTCTTGTGTCAATGCTTCCTGTTCTGGAATAAAAGCAGCACTTGGAATGTGATTTGCTCCAGCCTGATTCTGTGCTGAAGCACAACAATAAACACTGCTAGGTCGTTAGTGCGCTATGTTCCTGTAGTTGCCACAGTTTAAAACCTGAAACAATCAGGGTTAACTTCATGAGAAGGGCTTTAGTTAGGTGATGCTATTGCTCAGAATGCCACTCTGCTAAAACACTGGTATAACAGTTAGGCAGCTTCCCAATCTCTCCTGTTGAAGTTGTATCAGTTCTGCATTGTGTACAATAATCACAGGTTTGAAAGGCTAGAGAAAATTTTAGGCAATTAACCATGGCAAGTCCTGTTCCTTTCTTCTTTCCAGAGAAAGATGAATGTTGTAGCATTTCAAAGAAAGCAGAGAAATTGTAATGGGAGAAACTGTGAAAAAGCCTTCCCTGGCAGCACAGGATACCCTACAGCTTGAATCTCAGCTGCTTAGAAAATTAAGAGTCAGCGAGGTGAATCCCGAGATGAAGTGGTGTGGATAAATGATCTTCCCGAGTCAATAGTGGCTGAATAATAATTAAATTAACACTTTCTTGTGAATTCATAAAAACCTAAGATTCTCCATGCAGTCAATTACTATGGTTCTTCTCTTGAGTGGTAACTCATTAAATAAGTAATCCTTTAATTGTTTTTTATTGCCAGCCCATGTCCTAAATTTCTTTTCTGACACGTTTGAAAATACTGGCCTTACATCTCAAATCTCCTAAAATCTGTTTTGAAACACTTACTAATGTGAAAGTTCCCCATTGATTTTAATGGGCTTTGGATCAGCCCCATGAATAATAGGGAAAAGTCATAATTTCTTTCATATGCTTTATCACTGGGAAGCAAAGAAAATTACCTTTGTGCACAGTGTGCTTGTACAGCTTGGTCTTTAGTTCTCAGTTAGATGATATTATTGTCTGGCATCAAAGTGAAGTTCAGAGAAACAAAATGAAAAAGCTTGTAGGAAAACATTTATTGAAGCACAGGATAATCTTAGATTTACTTTTGTTTCACCACACACAATTGTATCTGAAGGAATGTGCACATCAGCAAAGCCCTGAGCAGACAGGTCTTCCGAGGTTTCACATAAAATGACAGATACCAGGAGGTATCAGACACCTTCACAGCTTTAGGCATCATTAACTAACATTGTCTAAGATGTGTGGGGTTCAGAAGAGGCCTCTGTTTGGCTCTCACAGAGGGAAAACAGTTTGTTTCATTGGGACCTCATGGCCCTCCCTCATGAGGGGAAAGGGAGGAGCAGGCACTGATGCACTGATCTCTTGTCCCTGGTGACCAGTGATAGGAATGGCCTGGAGTTGTGTTAGGAGAGGTTTAGGTTAGGTATTATGAAAAGATTTCTAACCCAGAGGTTGGTTGGGCATTGGAACAGGCTCCACAATGAGGCTGTCACAGCACCAAGCCTCAAAGAGTTCAAGAAGACACATGGTGTGATCCTTTGGGACCAGGAGTCAGACTCAATGATCCTGGATATTCCCTTACAACTCAGGGTATTCTATGATTCTATTTTTCTCTGATCTACAAAATTTCCTCCTTCAGTGGAATCTGGATTAAGCCTGTGAGGCACAATTTAAACTGTTCAAGGACACCTAGAACTAAAACAGATTCAGCACAAGCGTTGGAAACAGAATTATGGGTGTACCCTGCTGTCACTCCATAAGTACAGCTATAGCACAGCAGACATGGAAATTTGTCTTCAGTATTATATTGAAGAGATGTAGAAATACCAAACTGGCTTTGGTGGTGTGCTATTATAATTTCTGAGTCTGACATTTAAAAGACACGAAAAGTAGTGTTAATTGGTAAGGAAAAGATGACAAGTGTGTGCAAAAATACAGTAATTATTTATAACCCTAGAGAAAGTCCAATCAAAGAAAGAGAAAAAAACTATATATTTAACTCAAAATCATGCATTAAGAATTCAGGCAGCACTTTATTTGCAGATTCTTTATTTCTGTTTAAAAGCCCTTCTAACCAACACAAGTTTAAGCCAGGCCTCTATGTATCATCTGTCATAACATTGCAATTTAATTAACATCACAAAGTGCTTTACTGTGTTTCTGGTGTCAATGCCTATACTTGACTTCTATCTGGACCTTTTCTAAAGGTTTTTATGAAGTACCTGAATGGAAAATTCCTATTTAATGTTCTTTTTTTCTCTCAAGACATTTCAATGGAGAAATTTTCTCCAGCTCTAATTACTGCTCATTTATTACAGAGCAAACATATGGTGGAATGGAAAAGCCATAGACTGTTCAGGTCTCCTGGTGGCAGTAATGCTGGGTTGCCTCCTTCCTTCTCTCACCACTCCAGTGGTTCTCTAATGCAGGACGGTGACCTTGAAAGCTAATTTTTTTTTGTGTGTAATGTATCCATTGCTGCAGATATAGGAGCTGGTGACTGAGCTGCTGGCCTGTGGGCAAACTGAGCTTTGCCTTCAAAGGTACCTGGGCAAGTAGAGCAATTCTGCAATTCTGCAAACAGTGAGAAGGGGAAATTAAATCCTTCTGGCAATATTTGCTTCTGGCTGTGGCAGTGCGCCTGAGGTGTTCCCCTGTGCAGGGCATTGACAGGGAGGGGTAACAAAGGGGTTTGGTGAAAGCCTGCACACACCATTGGGTGTGTGAGGGCTCTCCCTGGGGGCGCTGGGAGGAGGGCTCAGTGGGTGACAACAGGGGGAAACAGGGATAAAAGTGATGGTCAGTGGTCCTGAGCCTGATACAATTGCTGGGACACGAGGCCGCTCAGCAGCTGGGGAAATAGACACGCATATCCTGGGGTGGGACTTCCAGCATGTTACTGTCTGTGCTACCTTTGCTTTATTAGCTTTAAAATGTGCAGGTGTTTGATGAAATGTTATTCAGAAAGGCCCAGTTAAACTCTTCACCTGGACTTTTCCATAGTATAAAAATCTGGGCCCAACAGAGCAGATGCAGGTGTTGACTTTCTGAGGCTGGGAATGACATCTTCCCTCGGTCTCCCTGGCCCTCTTGTACATTTTTTTCCCTAGGTAGATATTAGTTTATCCATCTTAGTACCCTGGACCCTTGACCTGCCTTACCCAGAGGGAGCAGATGCTTTCTCTATGCTTTAACCTCATGAGATATTTTTGGCTTTGCACATAACAAGGAGGTAGGTAAGGTGGTGTAGGTACAAGAACATCTGGGCTGAAAGACAAAGGACCAAGGCATATGCAAGTGACCTGCCCTAAGAAAATCCAGCCTTACAGATTGTTAGAAAGGTTGCAAGTGCAATCATTGCCTCCAGCCTATGCTCATGTTTGGATTTTATTTAGGGGACACTAGTCAGACATAGACTATTCCCAGTAGTCTTTCCTTTGAGGGGCAAGGATACTCCTTTATGAGTGCAAGAGACTTGTCACATTGAGTTAATGGAGGTCTCACAAGATTTACTAGCCTTGATGTAACTTCAAGTACACTACCTCTTCTTCAGCTTTCTCACTTGGTTTTGACACAGACAAAAATAAAGAGATAACTGTAGCATGTATAAAACATAATTAACCATCTATAACCATTAGATTTTCATTTAAGTTATTATTAATTTTATTTTTAATGTATCTATGTGTTAATCACCACTTTCCTAACAGATAACTACACTTGAAGATATCTATTTCAGAGTCCAAGGCTGTCTAGGTAATCAATGGAGAGAGACAAATGCCTCTTGGGGACAGTCTTGAGACCCTAAATTAAGAACCTAATAATTTAAAAAATGAGATGCAATAATTCCTTTCTACAGTGTCTTGAAAAATCCTCTAAAAAATAAAAATTCTTCCCCATTTTTTCAGTTGATGAAGGGCTCCTTTTTTCCCAAATAATTTGTGATTTGAATATATCATGTTAAATATAAATAAGGTTATGATTTCTGCTACAGATCTCATTTTGACTTCCTTTTTCTCTACCCTGATTAATTTTTTAAAAATTAAGACTTATATGGTTTTAGTGGAATTAGTTATACACAAATCAAGGCAGTAAAATTTCAGGTAAGGAAAGGAACCTGAAAAGAGAGAGTCAATAACATTTATTAGAATGCTGCTGTTTTATACACAGTTAAATATTTAAAGACAAACAAATATAAAGAATCCCACTCAAAAACTCTGATTTTAGCATCAATGTCTTATAATATACAGTGTACAGTCTAAATAACAAAGACATCTTTGAGCAGTTAAAGGTTAAACATTTTGATAGACCAAAAAATTCATGCCTGGACTAGATGTAATATACTTTTATTGTGCCTGAATTTTCTCATGAATGGGACTGTAATATCTTATGTAATGGAAAGAGAATATGAACAGGGCATTTATATTCAAAGAATACTATGAAATTTCATATTTTCCCCTTTGGGTTTTCTTGAGTGGGGCTTTACAATTCTAGCCACATATGCAAACACAGATAAAATATCTGGCTTCTTTTTTGGCCAGGGGACAGAGATATGAGTCATGGAAAGCAAGATTTATTGGTCTACCAGAAACTTTTAGTTTAAATTTTCCCCTGTCAAATTCTTTCAAAGAAACTGAATCTGCATGTAATTGCACACAACCATGAAAAGTGCAGCTTACTCTTTGACTAATTTAATTCACTGCCTTTTTGCTGAGGTTCTGGCCTGTGGCTTTGCTCTAATAGACACAAATCTTGTGTTGACTTATCCAAGTCTCCTGTTTGATTTACTGTTTTAATGTACCAGTGATAAACAGCTTAATATACTCCTTGCAGTGCTAGAACATACTGTCCAATTATTGTCATATTGCCTAAAGGTGTGAGTTGACACACAGCCTTTTCTAAAACCTATGCAATGCTTGAGAACCACATGAAAATAAGAGTTGAATAATGAGATGGGTGGCTGGGCTGTGAAATTGGCATCCAGGTCACTGGAGCTTGAAGGGACAATAGCACCAGTGTCACAGAGCAGCAAGAGAAATTCCAAAGATCTGGCTCCCTGCTGCCAAGGGGAAAACTCCACAACTTGTTTCCCTTGGAGATTTGGGAGCTCTGGCACCAAGAGGTGAGCCAGGACTGGCTGGTTTGTACCAGGGGAGCCCATTTGTGGGGTCAGGAGTTAAAACCCACTTGGAGTGAGGTTCGCCTTGTTCCAAGGAAAAATCCTGAGAACTCTAGTGAGTTCTGGATTTATAGGTCTCAAAATAACTGGGTCCTGACTTCAGGGGAGATATAGTGATTATTTTGGCTAGGGACTGTCCCCATTTTCCAGGTACATCTGCCAAGGGGAATGGACATTTCAGTGCTATGGTTTTATGAGCTGTTTGCTCAATAAATGAGGCTTTGTTGGCATGTAAAATACTGTAGCAATATGGTGTCCTCTATGAAGGTACACAGTCATCCAGGGAAGCATTCACTTACTGTTGAGTTTGTGAAGGTCCCCAGGATGAGGTGAGAGATGAGAATCTGACTCCATGTTCTCAGAAGGCTGTTTTATTATTATATTATATTATATTATATTATAGGCACAAGGCTACAAAGAATGATAATGAAAAACTCGTGACTGACTCCTCAGAGTCTGACACAGCTGCTGGTGACTGGTCATTAAGTAAAAACAATTCACATGAAACCAATCAAACATGCACCTGTCGGTAAACAATCTCCAGCCACATTCCAAAGCAGCAAAACAGGGAGAAGCAAATGAGATATTTATTGTTTTCATTCTTTTCTGAGGCTCCTCAGCTTCCCAGGAGAAGAAGCCAGGTTAAGGGATTTTTCAGAAAATATAACAGTGACAACTTACACCCAGAAACTGGGTGTGTTTAGGCAGTAATATATGAGTATGAGAAGGCAATTTAGGGAAAACTTGACTGGCTTCTTTAATTGATCAATACGGCCTTAGATTTCAGAAGGAGAAAAAAGAAGACTTCAGCAACCTAAAGGAGTGTTAATGGATATCCTCAGCAGCATCTTCAAGGATTTAAGTACACACAGGTCTTTCTCCTGCTGCATGCCTCACAGCATCCCTGATGGGAGCACAGTGCTCCTAGGCACATTTGGAGCATGACACGTTGGCTCTCCTGTTTGCTTGCAGTGGTGACATCTCTGTGGCACAACATTAACTCAGAAATAAAAGCCCTGAATTCAAGGGTATCCTAAGCCTGTGGAAGTTTCAATCCTATTTGTTCCCTCAGAAAAATGCTAAAATGACCAGATTATAAATTATAGGCATCTAAGGGGTTATTTTACCCAGACACCCTCAGCATATCATATCCTCAAAAGAAGAGAATGGTTAAACCATGCCTGCACCTCCTAGAGAGTGTAAAGCATTATGCTGGGTGTGAAGCAGCAGAGGGCTCTGCTGTCAAGATAAATTATGGGTTTTATCCCAAAACAGTAAAATCCATAAAATCTATAAATGACACATAAAGGAGAGTTTCTGGACTCTGGACTGAGAAATGAGCAGAAAGAACCCAGTGCTAGTGAGCCTGGGTTTCCTCCAGGCTACTTTTCCTCCTTCATGGTCTTTGTTTAAAAAAAAAAAAAGAAGAAAAAAAAAAAGAAAAAATGCTGTTGATTTAATGATTTAATGTCCTAATTGGATTAAATCATATTTCAAAAGGTCTCTTCTGTTGGCATAATAGTGACTTCATTTAGGCTTTTGATGAAGAGATTGAAAATAAAAAAGAGATTACAGTTCTGTCTGGTACAGTAATGTTATACGAAAACGTTATGATTTGGGGAATCTCCAAATTTTATTGGGTTTTGGAATTTTTTTTTTTCACTGACTTTTTAATATGAGGTATTGTGTTCCCTCTCCTTTGGATTCTTAACCTCAGAAGGACTTTAAAAAACTGCTGCACAAACATTTATACACATTCCTCCTTCATGAGCACTCTTCGCATTTTCACATTCTGGAAATGGTCTTGTGAACAAATATTTGCTCATACAACAGTTCTCAAAAGGTGAATAAAAGAACTCAGGAACATTATCAAAGCAAATACGTGTGGCGCCTGGTACATGAACATTTGTGATCACATTTTGGCAGGACTGAGCCAATGCCAGCAGGGCTTCAGTACAACATACAGAAGTGCACTTTTACAGATTCAAAGATATGCATTACTGCAGCAAGAATTAGAAGATCATTGTTCTTGGAGGGTTCCCTGGCTGATATTCTAGCCCTAATAAACTGAGGGACACCTCTCCTGCTTTCTGTCATCAAAAGTTCATATGTTCAGATATTATTCCATATTTTACTTCCTCCTTATTCTCAAGACATAACATTCTGTTGTTTGCTTGGATTTTTTGCTGAAAACAACTAAGAGAAATTAAATTGAGATAAACTTTGTTTGTCAGTCCAGTGCAAAACCCGCCAAAGTCAAGAGAACAACTTGTGTTCAGAGAGCTTTTAGCCAGCTGCTGACTGACTATGACATGTCTGAAATAGACTAACAGTAGGATTTATGGTGTAAGAACCAGGCTGGTTTTGTTTTATCTCTTTTAATAATGTTGAATGCCCCACAGGAAATATTCAAACTCAGATATTAAGGTACAGACTAAAGGTAAGAGGTGAGATCTTGGAGACTGCACAGCTAACCAGTACAGCTAGAAATACACTTAATGGATTGTGACATCCTCTGTCCCTGGTAATGTTTGCAGCATTAGGAACAAACCTTCCACTACTGGTACTTCCCTTTGACAGCAGAGGGAGCATTTCATCCAGTAACTCTTTTCTTTTTCTATATTCTTCTGAAAATCCTGGCAATGGTTAATAAATAATTACACTACCAAGCCGAATATCTCTAATCAGACAGGTAGCCTGTGGTTGGTTAACAGTAAACCAAGGTACAGCAGCTGAAAAAATGTAAAATATAGGAAAATCAGAAGGTGTTAATGGTGGAGATCAGAAACTGTTCCTCCTTTTTAGCTTGAGAGAAAATTTTATGAAGAGTAAGAATCTAAATGAGTGAAAGAGAATAGCTTTTCACAACTAAAAAAAGAACCATAAGAGGAAAAGCAATTTGTAAATATTAAAAACTCTCAACAACTAAAGACTAAACAAACAAAAAACCTGATTAAGGAGAGTCCCCAAAACTCAAATTTTGTCTCAAATTTTTAAGGTCTGGCTCCTCAGAACTCCCCATGATTTTCTTTCAAACATGTCTGTGCTGAAAGCACCAACAATTTTGTTACAGAATCCAGGCCTTCAGCTGCTGGGGAGGTAAGGGAGAGCAGACAATAAAAATCAAGCTTCAGGTACCTGGAATACAAAGGGCATCACTGATTTAACAGCACCCTGTGTAAGGGTAACAGATAAAAAGTACAGTGACAAAAAACACGTTTTAGTAGCTCTGATTAGATGATAAATATGAAGTAGCAATTTACCTATTGTAGTAGTTTTTTAAGGAGATGATTCTCCCTTTTTTAAAAATGTGCTGACCCTGTCTCCAGCCATTTCTGGTTAGAAAAATCATTACTGAGTACATTAACAAATGTGGCCTGTACACGGCAGCCACAGCACCGACAGTACTGGCTTTTCCATGAGCTTTCCTCACTGGGGAGTTCATTGATCATATTGTTTGTTTCATTGAATGGTCTTTTTATTTTTCCTTGGCCTTTTCTCAAGCAGACTATGATACTTCAAAGAGATTTTATTAAATGAAGACCACTTGCCTCCAGGTGATATTAATAACTTTGATTCAACTACACTCTGAACTGATTCAAACCAGGCTGCATTCATATGTCAGGTTAAACCATGAGATTCTAAAGATGAACAACTGCTTCTCTAAATCAGTGGAAATTTTGCTTGTTCAAAGAGGTGGTCACAAACATTAAAAAAAGTTTTATTTGCTCATTAACTTAGGCTTCAGCCCTGAATCAAGGTCTGCCAACATTTTTAACAAAACTTGTAATACAACCTGTTTTCAAGTGATACAGAATGTTTCTGATTACATAGAGAGCCATTGGTGTATAAGGTAAGGTAAGTGATAAAATATATTTTGAAAGTTTTAAGAACTCCACACTTGATTAGGAGCAGGCTGAAAGCAATGTTTAAGCTGAAACCTGCTCTCTAAAAATGAAAAGCTATAGTCAGAAATTTCATGTAGGGATCAGGGACTCTTACTCATGACTGTCATTTTGTGAGAAGGCTTCTTGATCAGTACCATCACATGTGAGGATGTAGATGGACCTGATACATCACTGATCTCAGAATCTAAGAATGGTTTAGATTGGAAAAAATCACTGGTGATGTTCATCTAGTCCAACCTTCCTGATCAAGCAAAGCTGTCCTAGACCACATGGCAAAGGACTGTACCCAAACAGTTCTTGAATCTCCAGTGAAGGAGACTCCACAACCTCTCCAGGCAAGAGATAACTCCAAATCTCTTGATTTTTATGTTCCTGCCTCTCCTTATCAGACTTTTTCTGTTATTTTTCACCCTACTCCATGGAATGGAATATGAATATATTTGAATATTTCTTTTACTATTTGAATCAAGATTTCCTAACCATTGATGTGGTTGGCCAGGCACACATTTGAAATGAACATACCCCTGTACATTTTTCTAGGGTGACTCAGCCAGTCTCACAAGCATATTGCAAAGCTGGAAGCATTGTATGATTTCTGAAGGGAGGACTTTTTTTATCTACAATGAAAAGGCAGTTTTCTAGATTCACTAGCCTAAATACTCATGATTTCTTATTAAGCCAGTTTTCTAAGTGGAAATAACTGTGTACCTAGCAGTGTACATTTTGTACAACTGTGTACCTAGCAATGTTAAAAATTACTCCCACACAAAAAAAAACCAACAAAAAACAACAAAAAAAACCCCATACAAACAACAACAACAACCAAGAGGAAGAGCAGCTCTTTGGGTATTTTGCTGCTTGAATTTTGCAGGCACTTCTTAGGATCTCTGGTTGGCCTTTAATTCCATATTTGTCCATCTCTACTCAAAGTGTGGAGAAGAGCTGTTTTATTTTGAGTAGGCAATATGCATAGCCTGAAATTTGTGACAGGCACATGCTGGGCTATTTTTATTAAAGAAACTCCAGAATCCATGGCATGTTATGATAAATGCTTATCCTTGCACATTCTTAGAGATGAATTTAAAAGAAACAGGAGAATGAGGCCAGCAGCTAAGATACCTGTCTAGAAAGGGGGACTAAGATTTTCAGCAAGTGGTAGGAACAGATCCAAGTCCTGTCTCAGCTTAGACCTATTTGAGTTGATGGGTTTGCACTTGTATAAATGAGAGAAGAACTTGGCTTGTAAACTTCAAAAGACTCACAATAGAAAACAGGGAAAAAAACAGAAGAAATGAAAAAGCAAACAATGCCATGTGGAATGAATCTGAGACATCCCATCCCAGTAAGAACACTCAGCAGTCCATTATATTTATTCAGATCAAATGCAGACTGTGAGATATATAGACTATGTTAGGATAGGGTGGGAAAGCAAAAATGGTCAAAAAAAAAGCATTATTTTGGCAGTGCTGCTGAGATTAATGGGGGTTATAAAAAGAGTGCATCTAAGACTGGCACTGGAACTCCTGATAGCTAAGCAGGTTCACAGGGATGAATTTATTATGACAACCCTAATACTGAGGAAAAGAAAACACAAAATCAGGACCTATAATTTCATATGAAGTAATTACTGGTAATAAAAAGGTTTAATTTAAATGGAACAGTGAGGTTTGAAATTGAACAGGAAAATATTATAATAAATAATGTACTGCAATAATACCTGAATAATCAAAGCACAAAAATAGAAAGAGGCAAATTAGTCCTTCAATGGAAAAAACTTGTTTTTTCAATGGAAAAAATACTTTTGCATACTAAGTACTGAAGACCTGCATCACCTATGTGGGTCAGGGAAGCCTACATGGTTCCCATTCAAGCACATAGTACCTTTTAACTATGAAAATTATGGCTATCTAAAACTTCTTGGAGATAACTGAATTTGTAGGTCAAACTTGCAGAAAATCTTCTATCTGCTGTTTTTGGTGCTGTTTTGTAACCACAAGGTTACTTTTGCTGGTTGTTGAAAAACAGCTTCTACTCCTAAAACATCCTCAGAGGCACAGGAGCCTTACCATTTCTTTTTCATTGGTTAAATTTCAAAAATCAGGTGTGAAGAGTTCAGAGGGGCAGGAAGGTGTCCAACACAGAATTGCTCTAAAGAAAGACTCAGCTCCACTTCAGGGTACTGCAAACCTAAGACCATCAGCTGTACTCTCCAAATGAAGTCTTTCAGTGTTCTACTGCTTTTCAGCTGGTTCCTGTAGTGGGTTTTTTTTTTGTTAACACAAAAAGCTCTCCCTTGCAGAGAGCTACTCATGGTATCTGTAGCAGCATGGTTAGGTGTCAGATGATTCACCTTTTGAATCTCACATTTCCTGTGTGTCAGTGTCAGCCTGGGGAGGCTGGCTTGGACACAGATACCCCAGACAGTTTGGGTGGGAGGAAAGCACAGTTTTGACCTGAGGTACTAAGAGATACCTCTCTGAAACACTCTTAAACTTACTATTTTGATCTTATTTTTCAAGTACACAGCTTGACTTATTTACCTGTCCTGAGTTATTAACCACATATGCACGCATAGGTTTGACTATATTTTCCCACTTGCTATTGATTCCTATGGGTGAAACTAATCTAGATGTAGTGGCTAACAAACACAGACCAAAAGGCAGGTGAAATTACATCATGAAGTTTATAGCAATTCCTGAAGAGACAAGAGCCTCCAAAGAGACTATATAGATAATCCTCCTTATGACTCACAAGAAAGTTGTTTAATCTGAGGAAATATATAGCACATGTAGAACTTGTTTCTAATAGGATCATCTAAATATTTCAAAAGTCACTCCAGCTAACGGAACTTTAAAACAATTTAATGCCTCTGTGCCAAACTGAAGAGGTAGAACAAACTTCTGTTTGCTTGAAAAGAAAAAAAAATAAATTAAAAAATGTTATTACCCCAATTCTTAGCTCTACTAGTAGAATTTCATTTTGCTAGTCCATCAAAATCAGTACTTTGTGTTGGTAACTTGAAATATGACTATCTTTTTGCACATTGTGATTCATAATTAAAAAATCATGACACAACCTGGCTTTGGTTTCACAAGTTTGTAGAGAGGAGATATAAATATTCAGTAAAAAAATATTTGCAAATGAGCTAGATACAGATTTTTTTGTGTGTGTCTGTGGGCATACAAGCAATTCTAAATGGTGGATATGTTTTTCTTCTTTCCATTAAAATTAGACGAAATTCTGGTGGTGCCAGGTTGACTGCTGTTAGCTTTGTACCTTAATTTTATAAGACAAATACTTATTTTGGAAAGCAACCTCTGTGCTTTGATAGAAGTTTGCAATTCTATAAAAAATTCTCACCCTATCAGAACATGAATTCCATTGGAATCAGTAACATCCCTTTCTTCTTGAGGGGCACTTCCCTCAAGAGCTCAAAGCTCCAAAGCATGACTTATTGGGAAATTTAGAATAATTTTAAGGTTTTATAGAAGCTTCTTTTTCAATATTTTGATTTTGGAGCACTTTATGCTTTATTAAACATTCTTCCAGATGTAGTAAAAGTCTTTTCCTTGATGCTTCAAACTCAAAAAACCTGTCTGTCTCTGTTACTTCAGTGAATATATCTATTCTATAAATTAGGCAGCTACTACACTTGACAAAACAGTGATCTGGGTACCTACTTGGAAAATCTTAGGTACAATTAAGTTGTGACATAATTACTGTTTAATACACTAATGTAACCTACATTAATATAGTTTTCCTAATTTTTTTTACTTCAGAACTTGGGTAAAAAAAATAGAGATAATCCAAAGGGAAGCTTCTTATCCAGATATGACTATCTGGCATAGTAAATTGAAATAGGAGGGAATGTTTAGTTAAGTTTAAAGTTACAATAAATAATTTAAATTTATGTTGTCTATTGAAAAAGTTAAATAAATATAATCAGTGAAATTAAATATCTTTCATGCAATAATCCCAGAATTAATTAGCCTTTAGAAGATCTATGGTTGAACACACCATCCATCACCTTATAATGAACCTGAAGGAGAATGATTGCATGATACCAATTTTCACCAATAGAAATAGTGCTGCTCCATATGCTACAACATCCATTTTCTGTGCTTTGTTTTCTAAATTTTTGTATTGTTAATTATAAAAAGCATTTATTCTGCATGCTTTTATTTTTACAGGCATACCCAAGGGAGGGTTTTTTTTTATTTTTGTAGTTCTTGTAGGCATGCAATGGCTTAATTGATATTAGCATCATACATCTATCATTAACTCTTAACTTTCTGTCTTAGTGGGTTTTACTCAATTTTACATATTATTATAAATTTTAAGTGGGACATCTTTTATGCTTTTCTCTTTTAGCATGAAATCTAGCAAAGCTATTCTGAGAGTGTGGGAGAGCAAACATATTTGAAATAACTTTCTCTCTTGCAAGCATTAAATTTTACTGAAAGCAGTTACTTCTACATTGACACATAAATTAACACTTACTGAGGATGTGGTTGAGGAGCAATAAACATTCCCTTATAAATAAGTCAAAATTGTCTTTGTTTCTAAGAATGAAGTAGTTCTGTAGATTGCAAAATTAATTGAATTATTAAATGTAGTGTCTTGCCCTGAGATGTACCTATTATTTATGGCTATAGCTTCATCAGGATTAAGAACAAATTAAATATATCATGTTGCCATCCTGGAAAGTACAAAATGCCCCTCCTGGCTTAAAGGATAAATGACATAATGCTTGTTATTGTAAGCCCCATGCTAATTACTACAGATTAAATGTCACTGTCAGGCATTTTGAAATCATTATTATGTTCATAATTACTTTTACCTTTGGTCAGGTTAAAACAGTATGAAAAATCTCCTGCTGATTTTAATAATTCCAGACAGATTCAAGCACATTGTTCAATCTTACAGCACATCAGTATTCATGGTCTTCCTGCAACTTTACTTTTCCTTATTCTCTTAGCATTAAAGGGCCAAAAAAAATCAGTAGATCTGACAAAAAAAACCAAAACCAAACATAACAGGAATTTTTTGATTGCTGTAAGAAACAGAACACATTTTGAACTCAAGTCTGAGCAGAAAAATACTTTTATATTCTGTAAAAGTCTAGAAAAAGTGACTCAAAGGTTATTTGAAGTATTTTTGCCTCTGACATGTAATGGTCTTGTCCTCCTTGGGAGCATGTAGCTTGAATAACCTACTTAATTAAGTTCATGGAGAGTGAAAAGTAGGAAAATTGCATTCCTGAATGAGGTTACATGGAAACTCTATTTTAAAGCTAAATTAAGGTAGCTGAATTCACATTGTAGCAGTATTTTAGGCACCTGAATGCCAGCAAACATCTGACCTACCAGATGAGGTTGCTCAAGTCCTCACAAGCAGCATCTCCTTCCAGGCAGACAGATGAGGGAGCAGGCAGGAAACTTAGATGGCAGCTATGTTTCACCAACACAAACACTTCTGTTGAAGATGACCAAAATAAGTGGGAAAGGTGGTAGTAGAACAAAGATACCCCAGTTCTTCATCTAGGATTGCATATCTGTGTCTTCTTAGTCAATGCTTAAAATCATTCAATGCCAAGGTACTATTGGACTTGCATTTTATAATGGATATTGGCACAAAAGCAATGTAGAAAATAAGATTTCCTCCATTTATTGCTTCTCTTTTTTAATATAGAAGGAAGTAACAATTTTTAAAATTTGCTGACAAGTGTTATGTCAACATATGGCATACATGTGCATTTTCTGGGTTTATATCCTAAATATTATTGGGAGAGTAAAAATAAAGGTTAAGGAAAAGTTGATTTTAAACGTGGGCATATTCATGGCAGACATTTGTGTCCTGAAGTGAATGAAATCAATTCATGCCGACTTCAGAAGTCAGGTTTGACTTTTACTTTCCTAGGTGAGTACTCTTTGGTGTCTGGAAGCTGCAGACTGAAGACATCAAAGGATGAGCTGCAAGTAACAAATGCTGCTGACGTTTAAGTCATCACATCTGGAGTCAGCATAATTCCTTTTCCTATTCACCTATTTGGCCTGATATCTGGAACACTCTCATAGCCAAAAATGTCACAGAATGGTTTAGCAAACTACTTAAAACCTGTCAAAAGTGTACACTTTAAAAATGATAAATTTGTCATTAAGTACCACAGATTTTTTGTCTCAATGTTAAATAAAAAAGTCACATGGGAGCACCACGTCTTCCAGGAACTAATATAATGAACTCACCTCCAGCTGAAATGCAAAAGTATAATATTAATTTTTATGCATTTAGGCACTTAAGATCAAATATCTAAAGCACTGTGTGAATAGTACATGAATCATGGATCAAATTGAAAAAAACTTTTTCCTTTAAAGGGGGCTAAGAGCTAAGGTAGATATAATGTCTTTTCTGCAGTATTTGTGGGCTTGCCAATTAAAAAAAAATGTTATTTTTAGCCTGAATGAACTCAAGGCACCAGCCTTGGTTTTATAAATTACATCAATGAACTTTTGGGAGTACAAGCCAGGAGCTCAGGTAGCTTGGAACAAAGTTCTTTTGTTGTGTGTATGGCTGAGGAAAGGGGAAGGTGTGCCAACAAAAAGCTTTTATTTTGTCCTGTGATCTCAGTCAGAGCAAAACAGGTCACATTCAGATTTGGTGTGGCAGTCAGATTTTGGCATTTCAAAATCAAAATAAACTTCCTAATAATCCAGTGCTGGCACTGGGGTAGCATAATCAGGGATCTGCTATAAGTCAAAATGACACAGTGCCTCACAAAGAAGTTAAATGTTGTACCTTCTTAAATGATACTAAATGTAATAGATGTTTTCCACATTAATAGCCTTTAATAGTAGATAATTTTGAAACATAGCTGCCAGATTAATTTTGACCACACATCCAACAGGCAGTAATATAATATATAACCTGTAAGTCTGCCTGGTCTTCCTCCAGGCAAGTGTGGTGGCCTGCTGTGGCAGGGAACAGCAACCCTTCTGTTTCTGTGTGTTTTTCTACCTCTATGTTATAAATAAGGATTTTAATGACGGAAATCTGCCAAAAAATCAAAACCCCATTTAGTGATTATATCAGCTTTTTCTCATCATATCCTTTCATGTATGGTATTGTGGGCTTTCTATTAGCTTCATTTCTTCTTCCATTTTTTCTATATTTATGAGCAGAAATTATTTTCTTTATTATCTTTTTTTGTTTTTAAGATTCTCAACTCCTTAAGTCTCCTCATATATCACAGGTTTTCCCTCTTTCCTGATAACCCAGTAGCCATTCTTAGTATCTCCTCTGGTTTAAATTAATTTTCTTCAGCAGAGATCTCTCCACAGAGATATTTTGATCATCACAGTCATTCAGATTTGGGATGGTGATTCCATCTTCCTCTGTAATTATGTGGACTTCCAATACCTACTGGTTTACAATAATACTTAAAATAAGGTTTGAATTTTCCTATTAGAGCTTTAATTCAGACTTTTCTAAAGCTATAAACTGAGACATTCCCTTGAAAGCCTTTTTCCAGCCAGATACTATCTTCCTCAATCACTGTCTTTCTTGAGCCATCCCTTTGTTCAACACTCAGTTCCTCTGCTAATCCCCATCTCCTCCAGTTTCAGATGGAATTTCCTTTGTGTCATTGCAGCAAATCCCTTACCAAAGTAGACAGAAAAAAAAGCTGCAACAGCTCTTTTGGCTTGGAAAAGACTTTCCTTATCAAGGAAGTTACCTTTTCAAAGATCTCTGAGAACATCTGCCCTTGGGAAACACATGTTGAAGTTTACATCATTTATTATTTTCTTATGTCTTTAATTATTCCCCTCATCTATAGCTCATTCTAATATATACATGCAATGGAGAAATATATCCAAATTGGTCTTTTTTTCTCTTGCATGGCTCCCACTAGACATCAGAATTTCTATATGATTGTTTCATTAAATAGTCCCAGGTACAGGGTCTGTGATTTCACACGCCAGTTTTTTTGACTGGAATGAGTTTATGCTGGCTTCCCATTTTTAGGACATTTTATCTCTTTAGATTTTGTTGCTACTCCAGAGTTGTTTTCATTTTCACTTTCTCATTTTCATTTGCCTTTGATTCTCTACGCAAACACAATTATTCTCCCTGAAACCTGACATTAAGTACTCATTTATCTTTGTGCCTGTAACTGGGTTATGCTAATGTTCAAAGTCAGTGTGCTGCACGGTTCTTCACACTTTCTTCTTTTTCAGTCTGTGTATAGCAGAAAAATAGAAGTAGTTTTAAATTACTGTAACAATATGGAAATTCAATGAAGTACAGGCTAATCTCTGATTAGTGCTGGCTGTGAATGATGACTTTTTATTACCTGTCATTGCTTCTTATTTTTTAATTCCAGTAATTACAATTCTTCTTTGTCACCCACCGCTATTCAGCCTTTGCATCAACTTCAGACATCCTTTCTCCTAACTCTTCCTGAGTTCTGACAGATTTATTCCTGTCTGAAAGATTTTATTAATTACTATAAACCCTTATTTTCATAGATTCTATCTCTGCTATTTCCTTCTCCTCTCCCCCAGTTATCCTGACCTGTCTCCCTGTGATTTGAATCAATCTTAGGAAGGGTGATTTCTGCTCCTCTGTAGATACATTTCACATTGTTCTTGTCTTCAGCTCTACACAATTTACCAAGCATTTTCTCTGCATCTAGCTTATTTTTTACAATTCTTAATTTTGTCCAACATTTTTCTCTACAAATCCATAGCTTTTCTTTTAGATAATGCCCTAACAATAGCTGAAACATCTTAGATTTTTTTTTTTTTGTTATAATAATACAAGTGAAACTATGTTAACATGAACTTCAGTCCAGACTAGTTGCCTTAGAGCATGTCTGAGATCACTGGTGTGTTTAAGATTCCTGAGCTAGAATCCATGCTTTCATAACTCATTCCAACTATCTAAACAAGTTACAGTAGAACCTCTATGAATAAGCTTATCTCAGCTACCTCTGGACAAAAATAAGTTTCTAGTTTCTCAAATGTTCATAAATATCGCTTGCAATATTACAATATTAAGTCAAATTATTTGAGATTTAAATTTAAAAAAAAAGTATTCATGTCTGATAAACTAACCTACAGGTCTTTTTGAAATAAAATCTAATTCTCAAACCTAGAATAGGTACAGGAATTAGGAGTGTCACTGGTAGTACAAAAGCTTGCATCTCCACTCTGCATGACATAAGTGAGAAACTTGAATATGAGGCACTCACAGACCAGGTGTTCACCAGGTAACAGGTTAGGAAACACTGCATTTTATTCCCTCCTTGAACAATGAAGAGAAAACAAACTTTTGAACAGTTTTGAATCAGCACTTTCTATTCAATCCTGGACTTAATTTTCCATGGCCCAGATGAATGCCCTTATCACATGTCTATGTCTATAGCCATAGAGAAAATATTCTTCTCTCTGTCTCTGGAAATATGAAATTATTTACTAAAAATGGGACAACACCATCAACACAAACTGCAGTAAAATCATCCAATAATAGTCCTAAACCATACTCATATGGTGGTTCAAGGCCTTGGTCTGAAACATGCCAGACATGTTTCCTTGTAAGTCCTCACCCACTTAACCCCTGTCAATCCCTTCTCCTCAACATCCTTCCCTTTCCCTTCCTCCTTTCTTATCTTAGTGTGGTACTTGCTTTGACAAACATTAGCTCATGGCTGATAGAAAAAATTCCATGAAAAAATAAAATACTGTCTTTACTATGATTCCTTGGAAGGTTCAGTTTTAAATAACTGGTATTTTCTGTCAAAGCTGTTTTTGTGGAAAATCTCAAGTTGGAAATAGCATGAATAACTGCAGGGAACTATTGTCAAGGAAATTTATTTACACTGTTTAGGACCAGCCAGCTTGGGCTATTGGGTATTTGCTGACTTCAGACAATTCTCTGAAAAAATGTTCATAAACATTTATAATTAAATCAATTATTTAAGTGAATATAATTTTTTTAAAAATAAATCTGTACTGTAAAGCCATCAGATTAGGAAAGTTTGAAACTAAAATTGCTTTTGTTATTTCATTGTGATGTCCTTTATATGTTCATTACAATGTAGCTTTTAATTATATAATTTTATGTTATTTATTCCATGCAGAGAATGGGGAGTGTCACTTGTGAGCAGCTAATCAAAATTATGTATACAGTGTGCAGTGTTTACTGTGTAGCCCAAGTTATGTTTTCTGCCCAAAATGTAGGAGTTGCAACAGCTTATTAAAATCAACATGTGCTTTGTCATGACATTCCTCACTATGACATCCACATCCTTTGCATTTGTTCATTAATTTTCACATCTTTGATGGTATTAGTGGCTGTGAGAAACAGGAGAAGGTCATAAAGCTTGAAGCTGATGCACACAGTAAATCAAATGGATCTTTTAATTTGAGGCATCTATTAGTTTGTTTTTTTAAGTATATACCATGACACAGCACCGTCACTGCTCAAAACACACTAAGTGTATCTGCAAATTTCTTGCCAGAAAATAATGAACACAGAAATAAATACAAAAAACATGGCTATTGACATCCAAGACAAATTTCACTGAAGCAGGTTTCTAATATTGATGTCTCCAAGACAAATGCTGTCACTGCTCAAAACACACTAAGTATATCTGCAAATTTCTTACCAGAAAATAATGATGAACACAGAAATAAATACAAAAAATATGGCTATTGACATCCAGGACAAATTTCACTGAAGCAGGATTCTAATATTGATGTCTCCAAGACAAATGCAGACTAGAGGCTCTCAAGGCAAAGTTCAACAATGCTTCGTTTTCCAATACTTAACCTTTGTCACTCAATACTCATCTTCCATATCTATGGGAATGTTAAGATGCAACATCCTTACAGGGCTCTGGCTGATTTTGTGCTGTGACTAGACAGGGAAACTTTGGGAGACTTTAATAGGAGATTACATTGAAGACTTTGTCATATTGAGATTGCACAGGAAATACAAATACTGAAATTGTCCAATTTGGTATTTCCTTATTTTGAAGCCCTAGTTCCAGTCAATCAGACATGACAGGAGCTATTCATATTGTTAATGAACTAGCTAGAAGATGGAAAACTAGTCAAATTTCACAGTAATATGAGACAAACAGTGAAATCCTTCAAAGATCTGTGGGAAAAACAGTGTTAACATAACTGATTTAGAATGGAGAACAAAAGGCAAGCTGACAAAATTTGTGTGTTTGGGCACTTAAAGCCACAGCTGACCATAAGGTTTTGCAGCAAATACTTGCAAACCTGGGTATCTGGGGGAGAAGATGAATAAATGTGCAAAAATATCAGCCCCAAATTTATTTTTATCTAGCTCTGAGTAGCTCTGACCTATGTTATGATGCTGAATGAGACAATTAATTAGATAGAAGAGATCCTGTGGTTAACTGGTGGAAATCAAAACAAAGAACATTTTTCTATACCTCTGTAACGACACCTGATGCATCAACTTTACCACTGTGTGAAAAATGAAGACGTAGTGAAACTGGGGAAAGTGCCAGAAATAGAGAACAGTTTCTGGATTAGGTAGGAGGTGCAGACACCTATCAAAAGCCTGCTCAGAAACAAAGTTAAAAGCAGAGTATGTAAAAGAACCCTTTGTCCTTACAGGGAGATGGCTGAAAGAAGAATGATGGAAATATGGTAGAAAAATGCAAAACTATGGATGGAAGAAACCCTGAACTGGAAATATCCATTAACTGTCACTTCAAGGACCAAAGAGTCTCAGATGAAACTGGGTTGGGCAGGAGAATCTTAGGTTCAAAATTAGATAGAGAAAAATTTATCCATATGACATGAATTTACATTCTGGTATTTTCTGCAGAATTCTGAATGTCGAAAGCTTATACAGCTTCAATTTGTATAAATTCATGGGAGAGAAATCCCTTGAAAGCTACAAGACAGTTCAGAGCCATCACTCCTGGCACTGGAGGTCCCCATTGTTTATTAGGGAGTGCTGGAGGGGGGTGTCATACGCAATTCCCCTGTTTTGCTCTCTCATGCCTGCGACCTACTTTGAGTGACAGCATACTGGGCAAGAGGAAGAGTGCAAATATTGTATTTCTTTTGTTCCTGCTATGCTTTTCTGTGTGAGTTTAGGTATATATAGAACACAGAACAAAAGACACATGAATGTTTTCATATATAAGAAATTTTTTTAAAATTTAATTTTTTTTTAATTCTTTAGGAAATTTACTTAAAATCAGTTTATTATTCTAAGTGTATTATCTAGCTGAAGCTTGCATCATCATTCATATTAAGAGTTTCAAGACCAAATTAATTTACTCTTCCACCAGCCAAACAAGGCATTCTGTGTAGAGGTCTACATACTGCTACATGTGTTTCACATGTGATCTCTTCACATTCAGCTGTATTTAGGCTTTGACATAATTTGGACCTCTCAGCTGTCTTTTTGCTCCTAAACTTGTGCAATTCCTGGCCCTTCACTTACTTGAACTGTGTTCTCATATAGTGTAGGAGGGAATTCACAAATCTTAAAATAGAAAAGAAGCTGGAAGTAGCTCCACCAACATGACTCCTAAGATGAACATCTGTGTCATATTTTGTCACCTATGGAAGACATAAAATTTTTTAGCATTTTTAAGCATATTTTTAGCAATCAAATTCAGTGATCCATTGTGATTATCCCAGCAGGTGCCCAAAACCATGAAAATTAATTGTCCTTGAATCTTTTTCTTTGTAAAAATCCCAAACAGCTAAAACATCTTTGGGACAAGAAACTCCAGAGATTCCTTGGTAAATGGAAGTTAATGGATGAACTGTGCAGTAAGGTTATCTCCAGTCCAGCAGCTGACAAGCTGACCACTTCTATTTAAAACAACAGCTTCCAGTGCTAGAATAGAAATCTAATTTAATGAGACTCTGGGTCTGTTTTCCTACATCTGATTTCAGAGCCCAGTGGGGAGATGAGATACTGTTCTCCAGATGCTTGTAGAGCAGGCAGGAAGTAACTAGGCTAGAAGTAACTGAATCATGGACCCTAATTTTGTATATTCACATCAGCAGGATCCTACCCAAATGGAAGCTGTGATTTCCTGTCTTTAAGAGGTTCCCGTAAACATAGCTCTGAACTGCTACAGTGAGATAGTTATTGCACAGTCTTTCGGGAAAGAATTATTATTTTACATAAAGTGACATCTTCAGTGTGTAAAGTCATTTAAATGCATACAGATTTTCAGTTACTAAAATCTTCCATGAACTTAAAATTTGAAATCCTATTTAAGGAAACATCTTTCTTTTCTAGTCTGTCCTCAGGCTGAAATTGAACAGAGTTTGTGTCTCTGCAAAGGCACAAAATACAAAGGTTAATTATAGTATAATTAAAAAGAGAAAAGGTTCTATAATTACTGGAAATTTAAATTTTTATTTATATTATTATGGTGTCTAGAAAATCTTTTCCCCCAAAATTCCTTCAACTCCCTCTCTAAAAACTGTATATATTTTGCTTGTATATTTTAATATTATTTTAATTTGCATTTCACTTACTTTTGTTTTATAAAAAGTAAAGAAAAAACAAACAGCAAAAACTGACTTTATAATGTCAAACTGTTAAGATAATAAGGCTCTTTTGTGACTTAATACTGCAATTTTTAGGCACATAGATATACAGTATTTGAAAATGTACTTTGCTGTACAGTTCCTCAGTGTTCTGGGCCACGATTTCTGCACCAGTGACACAGTTTATCTCTTCAGATTCAAAGGCAGATGAAGATGTCATTTGTGGTGCCTATGCCAGAAGATAATTCCTGTGTGCAACAGTCAGTAAATACACTTCCTTCTGCTGTAATCTCGCAGGCCAGCAAGCACAGAATCCCCACTGCAGCAGAGCTCTGGCTCTGCTTTGAGCTGGGCTGGGCTGCAGGCCTGGGGCCATGTGCTGTGCTTGGACTTGGCTTGCCTTTCTCCAGCTTCTTTGGCTTTAACAACAACTGATTAATGACAAGGTGGCTGTTACTTAGTTTTAGTTTATTTAACATTTTATGGCTATGTGGTGAAATGCCTGTGGTTATGCTACAGAAAAGGGAACTACTGTAGTGTAACTATGGTGAAGCTTAAAGGACCAAGCTTAGATGACAGCAGAGGCCTTGGAGATTAGGGCACAGACTGATCCCAGTGGTAGCAGGGCTGTCAATAACTCACCAGTAATCAGTTAATAAAAAAATCACAACTCAGGAGCTGGTGAGGGGAAAAAAAGGAAAAGGAAAAAGCATACAATACAAAATGATAAAAGAGCAGGGTGTAAAGCACATTGGAAAACACAAAAATGGCATAAAGAGGACAGAAGAAACCATTAACATTGCACTCCTTCTGAAAAAGGAATTAACCCCCATCATTAGCACCAGGGTCTTACAGCAAAGGTTTCAAAGGTTTCAATCCCATAATCCGTGAATCCCCACAATTGTCTCTAGGCTGAACTGTTGACCTGCAGAGAACAGTGCAAAAGTGAGGCTAAAAACTGAGATAATAAAAATATGGTGGTAGATGGTTTACTTAAATAACGACTTTTGAAATATGGTATTGCTAACAAGTCTGCTTTCTATTTAAATTGTATTAGCATCAGTGTATGTGGACTAAAAATAATACATGTTAGTTTCATTCTGGTTATGCTGCTAAAGCTTTCAATTCAGCCAACAGCAAATTCTAGGCTTTACACAGAAGGTCCCCTTTTAGCCATAACAAGGTCTTGAGTGTAACACTGCTGAGATATAGGATATTAACAGTTGGTTTTGTGCTGCTATTCTCTGGCTTCTGGAAAGCCAGCTGGGAGCTCATGCAGCTGTTGCAATTCAGAATAGCTTTAATTTCCTGTGAACTGTTTATCAGACCAGACCAATACTGGTCATTGAAAAATTCTGTAATCACCAAACCAGGAATAGTTTTGGAGCCACATCATTGTCCCATTCTGCAGACTAGGTGTCAGGCTAACCAGGATGATAAAACACACAAGGTGTGTCCAGCATCTCCAAAGCAGGTTTAGATCAAAAACATAGCCTTTGCATTCCTTTCTTCTTCAAATTGCAAAATTTAAATGAGAAAAGAGTAGTTGAAATGTTTATAACCTCTCAAAATGAGAAGAATAGAAAGAAAACTTTGATGTTTAAATGAGTTATACTGAACCAACTACATCATGCAAACCTTAAAGTTTTAAATGATCCCTGTTCACCAGTTTCTATGAGACAAATGCAATTTCTCCCACTTTACAGTCGAAGTGAGATACCCAGATACTTATGTACAGCAGGAAGCTGAGTTACAAAGTAAGGATACTTTCAGAGTTGTTGTACCTGCTATTATTTTCTTTACTTGAATAGTTTCCAGTTATCCTGTCTTGACTTCTGGCTTACAGTACACAAAATCTTCACTGTGTGAGACATAAAAATGAACTCATGTATAAAATCAAAAAAGAAGATTGGGAAGATCATGTTGTATCCTAAGTACTTCAGTTAAATTATTCAAGTTAGATTGGATGGCTTCCAGATAAAAATGGAGATGGCAGTATTGGTCAAAAATTCTAATTCCACAGTCATCATAAAATTTCCTTGTTTTAGACACTGGCTTGGCCTACCACTTTTCCTTCCTGCCACTCCTTCCAAATTTTGCTATGTATCAAACAATTGTCTCCTTACCTGCCATTTGGATACAGAACATATACCCACACTATACCTCACTAATTTGCATCACTAAAAGTTACCAATCCTAAGGATTTTTTACCAAAGAAAAAGTGCAGAAGATAAACAGAAATGCAATTGTTAAATAATAAATGTTTCTTAAAGAAAAAAAAAACTAAAACTACCAGATAAAACTCCCAAAACATCAGCTCTTTCTTATTATTCCTGTAGTGTCACAAATATTTTTGTTTGCAGTAAAGAAATGCATGGTTACACGTACATATTTTACATCTGAAACTGATACACAATGCTACAGTCAAAAGGGTATTACACCTTCTCTATAACAGTTGTACTGAATAAATCCATGTGATACTGAAATACACTTACAGCCATTTCAAGAGGTGATATAACAGTGATAGGGCACAGCCAGTCACAATCAACACCACAGCCCTGCTCTCTTGGCGGTTTGGCCATTTTCTTTAAAGCAACAGCAGTTTAAAAACAGTCTATGGACTTTTGTGGGAGAGCGGCTTTTCAAAGAACTTCCCATTAGGGAGCTGTTTCCAAAGGAAGCTAATAATGACTTCATTGGACTTTGAATATAGGTATTGCTCACAGTATTTGATATACATCTTACAGTGGCTGAAATTGATCTAAAGATGTTCTCTTACTTAAACACTGATTTTTGTTGGCAATCATATGAAGTTATTGACTTCAGCATTTTATAGATTTTGACTTTACAATAAGACTCTTTTAAATTTACTCTTAAGACTTATATAGGATCCCAAAGTAATACAACAGTTATGATCCTAACCTTGCAGTGCTGAAATTTGCCTATTGACTTAAATGAGGTCACATAAGCCACAAAGTTCACAAGGAAGAATGTGTTCAGGGTGGGGATGTATGGGATTATTCAAATGAGTCTAAAAGCAATACATCTGAATTTTTCCTGCATATTGTAGGAATAAAAAAGGAAAACAACATAATTGCAAAGCAAAGAACCACAAGTTAACTGTGAAAATTACCCCTGGTACCATCAGGATCTGAAATGGTCTTAAATAGCCTTCCCTCTAAAATATAAATGCTGTCCTCAGTGAAATTTGTCATTACTTGCCATAATAAAAAGTAATAGTAAAAGTAAAGTAAAAGTAAGGAAACTCAAATTCCACACTGAATAACAAAAATCAAATTCCTTGACTGCAGACTTCAGGTTTGCACTATGTGGCACAAAGTCAAGCCCTTACTTGGTTTTTAAAGTTCCTTAGGAGAACCTCCAACGGTAGGAAATTAGTTTGAATTAAGAAAGAGCAGATTGCAGCTGCCTTAGTCCATTCCCTTCTTGCATGAAGGAAAAAGAAAAACCAGCAATAACCTGCACCTTTATGATAAAGGAAATAGAATGCTTTGTAGTTGTAACTGTTTTTAAGTGTAGCCTGTCTGTTTCCACTTTGGGATAACTTCCTCTTGCTGTGGAAAGCAGCACTAGGATGGCTGTGAGACTCTTCTGCATGAGCAAGAAGAGTATTAATAGTGGAAACTGGAGGAATTAATACAAATGAATAATTTTGAAATATAATAAGGACTACCAGGAGCCATTCTTTGGGATAGTTCCATTTTGAAAATATGTACTTGGTGTGAGTATCACAACAAAATTCAGTGTGTTTGGACATATCAAGGTGAAACTGGTTTGTTTTGTTGGGGTTCACACAACAGGAATTATGCTTGTTTATAAGAAAATAGTTATTGCCTTCCCTGCAATAAAATAAAATAGTAAATTAATGTTTCTCTGCATCTTAAAGGCATACATCAGAGCTGTCCTGTTAATTTCAGTAAGATTTGGGAGCATTTTTACTTTACTGATAAAAAAGGGGAATGCACAGCACAATGGCTGCATCTATGTTGATGGTTGCATTGTCTAGATTGAGTGTCATCTCTCAGATGAAGAAAAACATAACATTATAGCTACACAGTTTTAATAATTCTTCAGCCACCCTTATTATCCACTAGAATAATTATTTATTTGTTTGATTAATTTTTACTGTACTTTTTTCCTTCCTCCCCCTTTCCCCCCCCCACTCCCTAAAAATCAGACTACTGAAACACAAGTTTTGGTAGAAAAATCTGGAGAGGAGCAAAATAAGTTGCAGAAACCACTGATTTGGAAAATGAAAAAGCAGGCAAGGATTAACTTGAATATTCTGACTATTCTGCAAAAAGGTTTTCAGACCAAAACCAGGCTTTAGACTCAACACACCTCTACATGAATCTGTGAACTCTGAATATTGAAAGTTTATTGGAATTGGTATTAGTAGTTTATACAAGTTGTAGCTTGTGTTCTTAAACTTCTCTTGCCTAATCAGACCAACCAGTGGTTGATCTGTTGAACATACATAATCTAGGTCTGTTTGATTTAGATTTCTAATATGTTTTTATTGCAATGGATTGTAAGCATATAAAATAAGAGGGGTATGTAAAATGACCTCTGTAACACTACTTTGTTATATTATCCTTTAAACACAGTGAAAGGTCACCCAGGAACATGATGGGAAAGGGGCCCACAACACACAGAGGGTGTGATTGATGTATCAGGTTTAGAATGTAATCTGAAGTACAAGAGATTTCATTTATTCCATGACATACAGCCTGAAGTTTGTTTTCAGTTTGGTCTGAAATAATGAAAATAATGTTTCTGTTTGCAGCTGCCATTGATTACTGTAATCCACAAAGAAATTAAAAGACAGAGTGGATCAAATCAAGGTATTGGAAAGATGGCTCATTTACAGTGCAGAAGTGCAGGCTAGCATATGCATGAGAAATATGTTAACTATGCTAACTTTTCCCCCCATGCTGCTAGAAAGGAGAAGTTATGATTAATAGTTTAAATACCAAGAGTTAGGTCTGCTCACCATGCTATCTTATCTCCCTGTCTGAAATAGCATGTGGTGTTAATGTGTTAAATACGATATCTTATTTTTCTTGTGACCTGTTTTTTAAGAAGTGACATATGTATGCACACACATATGAAGTGTAGGCAGTCTGCTATTTTCTCATACAGGGTCTAATACCTCATGCGGGTGAGGCTCTCCTCTTCCAGAACAAAGCTGGGATTGTATGTAGCCTATAATTTTTCTTGCTCCTCTGGCTGTTTTTCCTTTAGAAGATTTCCATCTGTCTATCATTATAATAAGTTTATACTATGAAATACACTCTAAATCTTAGGCTTTTTGGAGTTGGAAGCAATAGGAATAAGAAAGGCTTAATCACTCTCTGCTCTGCCCTGTGAAGTGGAAGAAGGATTTTTGGTATTGGGTTAACAGGAAGAGAATAGGATTTAATGTGCTTTTAAACTCCTGTTGAAACACAGTATATATCTAAAGGTATTGTATGTAAAGACATAATTGCCAATCTTTAGTGAGTCAGAGCTGCCACTGAATCCTCTTTCTGTAGGGGCAGAAATTCCATTTCTTTGTCAGGACTTAAATGTTGGGCCCAGAATATTATTTGCTGCTGTTAATTAATAAATATTCTAAGAAGCTTCTTCTCCACGGCTAGCTTTGTGATAAAGACATGTTGTTTGTGAGAAGTAGCAGGACATACAAAATATATTTTGTATGGGATATTTTGTATAGGATATTTTTAGGGACAGGTAAAGTTAGCCTGGAGTTTTTCGTGTAGGTGCTGCTGTGTGATGACCCTGACATGGAGCAAGATTTGGGCGGTCACTGTGCTACAGTAACATGCATCAGTTTGAAAGCATGTAATTTTCCTGGTGCTTCCTTCATTATGTATTAGTTGGTTGTCTCAATACAGATTCCTGAAATATATTTTAACAAACAACTTATTGTTAGAAAAACCTGATGATGTTTTGGGGGCTGGAGGTAGGGGGAGGGATGGTGACATTTGATGGACACGTCTTCTTAGAGACTCTTCTCTTATTCACACCAAAAATGGAGGAACATAATTAATATTCTGCCTTTCTTTCCCAGGAACACACCAAATACATGAGTTTGGCAAGATCTTATTCTTCCATTGGAAAGCTGGTTCATCTAGCACAGCATTTTTCCTCTGCAGAAGTGCAGAGACTTTTGTCACTTCTCTTGGTCCCCAGAAAATGTTGCTGATCAAACAGTACTGTTCAAATATTCCATAATCCAGTTATTCTCCAAATCACAATCTGTATTAAATCTCGTCAATTTTGGATTGGAAATGAGCCCAAGAAAACTATTCCCTTAGCTTACCTTGTATTTATCAAACCCTTTGGAACAATTTTTCATGACCAATTCTCCAGTACTGATAGGCAGAAACACTGCTAAGATATTAAATACCAGTTAAATGGACTGCTGGTACAAAAAGTTTTACTCAAATTCAAAGTTATTATTCAATGGTGGAAATTATTAATGTGTGTACCCCAGAACTGCGACTTCAAGACATATTCTTCAATATCTTCATCAACATCCTGGAAAGTACTAAACTTAACTAAAGTTCCAGTTTCTCTCCTGGAAGGTATTAGTATGTGTTTCTGAGTAGTATGTGTTGTGTGGAGGCCAAGTGAATGCACAAATAGCAAAAGAATAAACAAATCACAAATTATGTGATTTGTATAATGGACTCCATTAAATGGAGTGTGGCAAGCAAATGCAAAATACTTCTTTTACTCATGATGAAGGTGTTTCTGGAATATGGTGCCTGGTCTGGGACCCCCTTATCCCAAAAGGATGTCAAGAAACTGGAGAGGGTTCAGAATAGGGCTACAAAGGCACTGAGGACCAATTGCACATGAGCTGTGAGGTGAAGCTGTGGGAAATGTGTTTCTTTAGTCTGGTGTAGAGGAAACTAAATGGATATCTAAATTCACAGCTTTGAAGGCTGTTAGAAGAATAATGGGACAAAATTTTCTCACTACTATCAAAGCCTATAACAGGGCCCACAGACTGAAGATTCAGACTGAGCATCAGGAATTTTTCACTGTGCAAAAATCACCCATGGAGGCTTGGAATTCTTGGAGATTTTCAAGATGTAACTGCATGCAAAGCCATAGCTGATCTGCTTTAGTATTGTTTGTGATAGTCCCTCTTGAGACTCAGGCCTCCAACATTTCTGTGATTCTGTTGCTTATTTTCAAGACACACTTTGTGGTGCTTGTGCAATCCCATAAATATAGGCATTGCTGTGCTCAAAGAATTGTGACCCCAAAACAGTCACAACTGAAAGAAAGGGTGGCTTATAGAACATCACATTGCTAATCAAAATTATCTAGGTGTCAAAAACTTCTTGATCAGCTTTTAGTTAGACAGAAGGTTTATTGAAGCCCATTTTTATACACGTAATTCCTATGATTTCTCCTGCCAAATTGAAGCAAGCTATAGGAATTTTGGCTTGCAGTACTCAGTGAAATATGCAAAGATTTAATCTGTCCTAATGCACCCTCACCTGACAAGTCTCTTAGGGCATTTTTCTGAGAGACAGGAGTGAAATCAGCTCTGAACAAATTTATAAGTTCAGTCTGTTACAGTTTAGCATATTCTGCCTTCACAGATACAATTCTTGGGAGCCAAAATGTGAAAACAGAGGCGTGGTGATTATAAGAATGTCTCTCTGAGGAATTATAGGGCATAAAGTACAGCCAGAAAGCATTCATCATATAATTATCTCAGTGTTTTGGTTTCCATGTTACTTTATAAAATATGTTTTAAGAAAAAATCAGATACAATTATTTTATTTTTTTATTGCAGGGGTGATTCAGTGCTCAATTGAAAATGTTAAAGAAATAAATTCCTAGCTTCTGCCAAAGATCAGTGCTCTCATATAAAGATCACCAGCAAATGAAGCTTTGTCTTCATGTGAATACTCACAAAACTATTAGAGTTATTATTCCAATTATTAGAAGCTTAAAAATATTTTTGGATGGTTGCCCATAAATGCCACACTCTACTTAGCTAAAGACAATTTAAAATTTTCTTTTCATTTGATTTTTGTCAAGAGTTATCTGAAAAAAAAGGTGTTTTTTCTAAATGTATAGAAACTCCCAGATAAAATTTAAGTTTTCCTTCTGGAAAAACCACCATATATTGACTGCTCATATACTTTTCAGAGCCCTGATTATAAATATCAGTGGGCCGTAAATGTTAAAGGTTAATGCTGTAATTGATTGCTGCAGCTGAAAGGTGTTTAACTTTAGGAATAACTAGGGAAAAATTTATGTCTGCTGAGGTCAGATGAAAAGATCATAATGGTCTAGTCTTGTCTATAATCCTTGACTGAATCAATAGCATGAATGCCTTACAAAAAAGCCTAAAGGACAGGAAAACCCATCTTGAGTTAGATGAAAATGTGAATGTGCATTATTAGATAGTGAGGAAAACATTTTAAAAAAGAATTTTATTATACATCATAAAATAAGGTTTTAATAAAGAATTGGATTTGACATGTTTGACATAGAGGTAAGTTTGATTTACAGTGTGCTACTTTGTAAACCACATCTTCTTCCAATCTGGACTGTTTTGGGGTGATTTTTTTGATTCTTAAAATATTATTTTTGCTGTCTGAATTCTTCACTGGCAACGCAATAATGTCTACTTCAGCTTATTTTAGAATTCCTTCCGTTTATAAACACCAAAAATTGTGTGTGGTGTAGTTTATTCATATTTTATAATCAAATATCACTGAGAAAATTTGTGCTTTCTCAAGGCAGACCCGATCTGAAACTCCTCTCCCATGCTCTCCCATCAATGCTGTGAATGTCAGCCACCATATGACACAGCACATGAGCATCTTATAGTCTAATATATGAACATAAACATATGTGACCATTTCCATTCCACAATCCAGTTTGTTTGTGTGTATCTGTGTATGCACGAGGCTGCCCCACGTCAAGGATTGAATGATGCGTACGGACCTGAGGGTGATTTCAAAACTGCATAGTCTGACATAAAGGTACTAAACATGTTCATGACCACACTGTGACTGACTCTCTGACAATTCTTACAGTATTGAGCCTAGACATTCATATAATTACAGAATCATTTAGGTTGGAAAAGACCCTGATGATCATAGAGTTCAATTTTTGACCAGTCACCACCTTGTCAATCAGACCATAGCTCTGTGTCATGTCCAGTTGTTTCTTGAACATCCCCAGGGATGGTGACTCCACCACTTCCCTGGGCAGCCTGTTCCACACAAATATATACTGATGTGACTGCTTATTGTAGCAAAATGTTGGGCCAAACCAGGGAAGTCAAAGAAGGGAGAGGAAAGAAAGGTCATGTCCTAATTTTCCAAAACAGCATTTTGGCACTCATAAGGCTGTGCTTGAGAGAGGATTAAGAGATTTGAATTGAGAAAGATAATAATATGGAAAAGAAAACTTCTAAAATAGGAAGAGGAGTAAAAAAAAGTAAAGATGGGAAATGCTATAGGAATACATTTAAGAGAAATATTCTGAGTAGGAGAATAAAGTATTGAATTCTTTCTGTAACTAAAGGAATAAATAAGACTTTGCTTAATTTCTTAACTCCAAATGTGAATGTAGAGACACTGGAAAAAAGAGTGTGGGAAAGTCTTCATGAACATGGCACTTACCACGATACTTTCTATGGTAGAATATTCTTTTTTGGCTAGAAAAGAATTGTATGTAAGTATGCAATTACTGAATGTGCATCATTACTGCCACCCTCCCCTTCAGGAAGCACAACTTGATGTGGAAAAGCCACTTTGGGACATCAGCTGCAGTCACCTGCAATAAGGAGTCACACACTGGTACTGTCAGTATACCTATGATTCTGTTCTCTGGCAATTCTTTCTTTTTTCTTTATGGAACCTCCTACCTACTCCTCTCCTAAATCCTTACTAACCTGGATTTGTGGCTTTTGGAATGGGTCAGTGGAAATGCTTCCAATTAGCTGCAGCTGCATGATGTGCTGCAATGATATTTGGAGATGACAAAGTGGGACATGCAAGACACATGGTCATGATTACACCAAAAGCCTTCTCCCAGAACTGTGGAAAAATTTCTTCCATTTCTCAATTTCCTATTAAGCTGACAACCTTCTTCCACTCCCAATAAGCAGTGTGCTGTTAGCTGGCCCCCAGTCGCCCTGTGCACTCACCCAAAGCTGACTCCTTTGACAAGTGTTCCTAAATGTTAAGAGAGTCCATGATTGAAGTGGAATACGTAATATAGAGTGAGCTATTATTATGGGGTTTCTATTCTACATGTAGAAGTTACACAGTATGGAGAAAAAATAAAGCAACATCCAAAACTAATAATTCTATAATCCATCACAATGGAAGATAAATTAAGGAAACCTTGCAATTACTGTATTTCAGATCTCAAGCCAGTTTGAGTTTGTGCACATCAACAGAGTTCAAAAAGAAGCTTTTATTTACTTGCAATAATTCAAACAGCCAGATGATAGATGTTAGACCAACTAACTTTTGGACATGATACACAAGTTTGTATTTTCCCTAGGTGTTTTTTAGCTCAATTTTTTTCTGTCTTTAGTGCCACATATGTCTGCTTTCACCACTTTAGAAAAACAAAAAAAGGAAGATAAAGTCATTACTTTTATTGACTCCTCCATCTGTTTTTTTCTTTCTCTCCCCTCGACAAAATGATGAACATCTTTATTTCTTTTCTTTAAGAGCCACAGGTTATTTCCCTTGTAACCTCATAACCAGTGAACAATCGAACTCACCCTTTAAAATCAGTTTTCAATCATGTAATTTACTTGCCTTTCAATACTGTAATTTACTTCCCTTCATTCCAGGCAGAATCTGTAATAAGGCAGGAAACTAGAAGAGAAATTACTGAAAATGGCAGACACAAAATCACAAAAGCACAGAAGGGCTGAGGTTGAAAGGGACTTTTGGGGGATCCAAAGGTTCAGCTCACCTTTCCAAGCCAGGGCCAGGTAGACCAGGTTGTCCAGGACCATGTCCAGATGACTTTTGAATAGCAGTCCTACCTGATTATAAATATAACTGGTTTGCAGAGGACTGAAGAAAAACACTATTTTTAACAGCCAGAAAGTAGGAAAAGGTAACAAGAAATAAAATCCTAGAAAGTGGTTGCTACCTTGTTGAAGGTTTTGAGGTTTCCGAATAAATGTGTGAAAAAAAACTGTCTTAAGAGTTACAGGGTTAACATTGAAGGACTTACAGATGGAGGAGATATTTCAGAGGTAGATAGATTTGTGTTGAATTAGGGGTGGCCTTGATTCAGAACTCATTTACAATTTAGCCTTCCTCAAAGTCTGTACATAGATATGTTTGTATATGCAGCTATAAAGGACTCCAATTTTCCTGTTTAGTTTCAGTTTGCAAACAGTAGCAGGAAGTTTGACCACAGTCAATAATCAACTCAAGGCAATGTATCATATTACTTGCTATGAAAAAAGTTAACATACAGTAGCTATGACAAATGTAAATAGATATGTTCCATATTGTGGAGAGGTTGTGTGCGTGTGGATGCGAAACTACAAATGTATGTTATCTTCTCCTTCTGGGACTGCGCTTGGCTAGAGCAACCACATTTTGCATGTAATATTCCATTAAGTCTTTATGTCCCTGTAAATTATCAAATAACAGATATTAGTTTAACTATTATTTTTCTACAATATTGTTCTGTATTATATCCCTCTTGGTTTGAGGAAGTTAAAAGTTAAATTTGTTTCTCAAGGGAAGAAATTCTTATTACCAGGATATACCAGGGTATGCATGGCTCTCATGAGGATATTCAGCTGTTCTTTTGTTGAAAAGGCTCTATGCCTATAATTTTTAGTGATTTGACAGAAGCAAGAATGGGTTACATCACAATTCAAAATTTTATTCAATCAGAATTTAATGAATTTCTAGGAACAAAGTGGCTGGAGAATATAATTTTCAGCAAACAATAACTTACATCCTTGCTAGCCATCTTTCTGAATCACAAGTACCACTTTAACAAAAGGAATTGATTCTTTCAGGCTCCCAGGGCATCTCAGAGGAAGAAGAATGTCTAACAAGTGCTTTAGACCGGACATGCCCTAGTTAGCATTCTAATTCAAAATACTTAGGCAGTCATCTGCTGAGCAGCAACTTTCCCAGTAAGACAAAATTCTGCCTTTATGTGGAAATTAAATAATCAAAGAAACACCAGATCTCTAGCTTGGTACTTGAGATGTCCTAGGAATTTAGGTTGCACCATCTGAATTCCTGTAACCACCTCAAATGACTTCAACAAAGTGCCCATGACATGACATGCCAAGATGGTGGCTATGCCAAATATTCTACAGCTTTAGATAAACAACTCAGAACTTGTCGACTTCAGAATCATAGAATATCCTGAGATGGAAGGTAATTAAATAAATCCCACCCCAAATATCAAGAGCCTGGCTGCTTTTATTTTCCATACTGGCATTCCAAAGAATCCTGATCACTGTAATGGTGTTTATAGTAAGACCAACTGAAAGTGGAGATTTGGCAACTAGCTAGCATTCAAGAAAAAAATACCATTTTTAGACTTTCAAAACAGTTTTAATATGACTTATTTATTAAAACTTCTTTCATACAGGATTGATCAATTTATAGTGTTGCTGTCCTGGTTTGGGACAGATTTTGGGAGGAAAACAGTTGCTATATTTGCTTAGATTAAAAAAGCCAGTATTAAAGTTGGAAGAATTTGTTTTTATAAACATATGTTGCTTTTGTAAATATTCATTCTTATTGACTGGGGAAAGCTTTATTGAAAAGTCTTCTTTGTCTATATGCAAAGAGTCATATAGGTTTTATTGAACACTTTCATTTTGGTGGTGTTGTTTCCTTCCTAAATCCCCATGAATTCTGTAAGGGGCTGTACCTCAGCACTTAACTCTCCTAATGGTCTCTGTCTTATCAAAAGAAAAGACAAATAGAAACTTCTTATCTAAGGGAAGAAAAGTACCCTAGAGTCTTATCAAACTCAGCAGTTTTCCCTTCCCCGTTGTTCTGCAGCTTCTCCTTCCCAGGGATTTCTCTGCAATTCCATCTTCAAGCTAACGAACTACTCTGAATATTTTTTACTTGCATGGTCATGATCCAAGTCCATAACCAACAGTCATTTTTGCGACTACAGAACTGCCTTCCTATATCTAGTCTAAATTTATCATTTTTTAGTTGAAACCATTAGACATTGCCCTATCACAAAAGGCCCTGATAAAAAGTCTGTCCCCATCTTTCTTATGGGCCCCCTTTAAGTACTCTAAGATCAAAATAAGGTCTCTCTGGAGCCTTCTCTTCTTCAGGCTGATCAATAGGAAGTCTTTCTGTCTTTCCTTATAGGAGAGGTGTCCATACCTATGATCATTTTTGTGTCCCTCCTCTGGAGCCACTCTGACAGGTTCAGGCCTTTGCTGTGCTGGGACCAAGAGCTGGATGCAACACTGAGCAGAGGGAAGAATCCCCTCCCTTGTCCTGCAGACCACACTTGGACGCAGCCCAGGACAAGACTGGTTTCCTGGTGCACATTTCTGGGTGATGTCCAGCCTCCCATCCACCAGCACCCACAAATCCTTCTTGCACAGCTGCTCTCAATCTGTTTATCCCCTGGGCCCTGTTTACACGAGGGGTGACCACAAGCCAGGTGCAGGACTTTGTACTTGGCCTTGTTGAAAGTCACGAGGCTCGTCAAGCTTGTCCAGGTCCCTCTGGGAGGCCTCCCATCACTTAGACGTGTTGACCACACAGCTCAGATAGGTGTTGTCTGCAGCCTCGCTGTGGGTGCACTTGATCCCACTGTCTGTATCATTGATGAAGCCACTGAACAATATCCATCCTGGTATGGATCCTGACTCCATTTGATAGGAACTCTGTTTGTCACCAATCTCCATCAAAACACTGAGCTGTTGACCACCTCCTGGATGTGATCATCCATATGGACCAGTTCATGCAGTGAGATGAAACTGGTGGTCCCATACCCATATACTGCAATGTATAAACATTAAAAGAAGCCTTCACAATTCTGCTTCTCACTGCTCACATCAGCTAAACTCTCTCTGTTTGAATGTGAATATATTTCATTCTTCCAATATGAAGTTTGAGAGCTCTACATGTTTCTTTTTGTCTAGTTCTATTTGATAAATCTAAAGAACAGATAATTTACACCACCAGCAAAATTAATAAGTCTTTCTATAAAGTTACTAGTCAGGGCTGCTTTTGTATGGTTTTCTGATTTCCAAAAAATCATCAGAGTGCTCATCATCCTACAGGCATTCTGGCTTTCCACTCCTTTTCCTTATGTGCCTAACTTGTCAAGATGTGATAGACTGGGGAGATGGGGACAGGGTACTTTGGAAAGGTTGTGTTTAAGGTATTGCAGAGGTTTGGAAGGTGTGGACATCTTGGAAACATAAGTCAGCTGGACTGGAGGGATTTGTGTTCTGGAAACAGATCAGGGGCTAGAGAAACATCCAGTCCTTGAACTCGAGATGTTTTCCCAACATGCAGAATCAGTGTGCAAATCCAAACACAGCTGCCTAGTGAGTGACCAGAAAGAGAGAACTTTAATTTTCCATATGATAGGATTTCATAGGGATATCTTCATTAGTCGAAAGAGATATTGTTGTGACAAACAATTTTCAAAAAGTTTTCTTTTACAGGAAATTTTAAAGGACTATCATTATGTCTTGCTCCAAATAGATATTTTGGCAAATAGAGAAAAAAAATACAGTAATAGTCTATTTTCCAAAGAGTATAGTTTCCTTCCTTCCTTCCTTCCTTCCTTCCTTCCTTCCTTCCTTCCTTCCTTCCTTCCTTCCTTCCTTCCTTCCGAGATGAGAGTAAAATTAAAAACTTATGTAATTGACTTAATATTAAAATTATTGTTATTGACTTAATATTAAAAAAATTTGCAGATACGAAATGTAGTATTGTAAGCAATTGAAATATTAGAAAGTGTGATAGTTCTTAGCAAGCTTTTGTTATTTTGCCAATGGTATTAATCCACAATTAAGAGGCAAATAAAGCAAAATAGTCTAAATTATATAAAGCATCATTTTATGAAAAATACTACTTTAATAAGAACTCTTCTTCTAAAAACATGGTTTTAGTTTAAGGATATTAAGATCTTGCACATATTAACATTCCCAAAGTACAACAGTTCCTCTTTTAGTTTTTTTTTACTCTTAGAAGAGTACAAAATTATTCCGAACCACAAAGGAATTATCATAAATTGTGAAGTTAAGAAAAAGCACAGACCAGAAAAAAATATATAAGATCTATAAAATTTGTTTGTTTCTTCCTCTATTTATCTCAGAGAAAGTGTAAAGGCATATATAACTTTCAGACAAAATTTGTCTGAAATTATTATAGTATGGTGTTGGGTACACTTAAGGAATGAGGCATACCTCTGACAGTAATTAATAAGTAAATAACCAAAACCAACAAATGTAAATCAAGTCCCATTTATTGCTGCTATTTAATTTGTTTTCCTTCATGCAACCAGGACCCAAAAATTAGGAACAGGCTTAGCCTTGCAGGTAAAATGTATCATTGCTCCAAATGCTTCAGACAGGATAATCTGCTGACAGCATCTTTAAACCCGTCCCTTTCCCTAAGCCTTAGGAACAGAACTGAGCTTCAGTCTTGCAAAGATCCACGCCATAAATTTTGTCTGTGTTCCCAGTTTTTCCTGCTGCTGGTGAAAGGCCAGACCTTGCTGCTGGGTGAGCTCATCCATCTGGGAGTGAAGGGTCAGCTCCTCAGTCAAACGCACTCCTCTGGCTGCCCCAGAGCTTGTCTGGGTGTGACCAACAGCAACAGCTGGACCTGGGAATTAGCCTAAGAGCTTTTCCTCTGGACTGACAGTAGTAATTGGCCTTTGCTAACAGCAGAAATATTCACACTGCAGCCCAGCACATATTAAGAAAATCTAGACTCCGCCGTGTGTTGAAGACACTCCCTGCAAAGACCAACACTTAAGCACATAATGTGCAAATTCATTTAAAAACAATCAAATATTTAAAAGTCAGGTTAAATTTTTGGCACTTTAAAATGTTTGCTAGAAACATAAAATTTTTTAGGACAGGATGAAAATATATTCCCCTTACTGCACCTGAAGAGTTTCCTCATAAAGTATCATTAAATTTACATCTAAACCTGTGGCGTACCGTGCCTCCTGATAATAAATATACTAGAATTAATTGCCAGAAACCACTAGAAATCTTCAAAGCTTGGAGCAGTCAGAAATCTCATTCTGCTATGATCTTCCAAATCTTTTGAGCACCAGACCTTGTGTGATCCCCAGATGACTTTTTGATAGTGCAAGGAGCATTTACAAAGCAAAATTCCACAATGATTTGAAGATGTGCCCTGTCCTTCATATCCAGACCACAGCCGTGCCTCCTGTAACAAATGCGGATCTTGTATAGAATAATTGCATTATAAAAATGCAATATTTCTATATATACTGTTAGGTTTTGTCAGCACAAATAATAGCACCATTTCTGCATAATGTCACTACAGCTCAGAAGTAAATAGGTATTTTCACAGAAGTATCACTGCATGCATTACATATCAATAATACAAAAATTTGTGTAATTATGATTCAGAAATACAAAGTTTATCCTGCTAAATTTCATAAATTAATTATAATGTTAAAGAGATTCCATTTAAAATTACCTGCAATCACAGTTTTAGACTGATTGCAATTTGTTTCAAGGCTGATTTTAATTAATCAATTCAAAAATAATTTTAACAGTCTAGTGTCAAAATCAAAATATCCTTTGCTTTTCTAATTAACCCAATTTAAGGGTCTCAGAAATGCTCACAAAATGAAAAAGATAGTAACTTCCACGGTAAAAATTATCATCCTTAGTGATATAGCATTAAAATATAAGCTAAACTTGAATTTAGGGTGAATATCACGCTAAAGAATTCCTTGTATCACATTTTTCAAATTATCGAACAAATAGCAGGTAATTTTCATGAAGCAAATAATTTTAAATAACATTTGGGATGATACCCCTTGACTTGCTTGACATGAGATGTCCATATCTCATTAAAATCTGAACTTCATTCTTGTTTTTTCTAGCTGCTGTACAGAAATCAGCAGTTTCAGAGGACAATTAATTTACTTTAACTCAACAGTAACAATTACATATCATCCTAGAATTGCTACAGGACACCACACTCAGATGCCTGCCTTTGGTCAGATGATTTCCTGGGATATCTATGAGAGAAGTTTCCAGAAACACAGCAAGGGTATGATTCAGGTTCCTGGTTTGTGGTGCAAAGTGAACTCATATAAAGTGCAGTCTGAGCCAGACAGAGCAAGGATATATTTATGTCTGCTTTACAATTAAAGAAGAATTTTTAAACATCAAAGCTTTTGCTAAAATTGATGGGAAGCAAGCTGTTTTCCCCACCTTTATCCAAGGGATATTCCCCCTTTATCCAAGTATATTTCTCTTGTTCTTACTCTTTGGCACATTTGAATTTAACTCCATGCAAACAGATATTAATAATCAAAATGATGACCTCAATTTTTTTTCCTATCTCCCTGCCTGCTCATGACTTTCTGTACAATTCAGGATCCCACCCTGAGATCCAGGCAATTTTTAGTTTTAAAAAGAAACAGGTGATGTTTTCATAGCTGAGCTGTATTAGAATTCAAAATAACCATGCTACATAAAATAAAGGCTTCTGATTTCTGATGTTACTTAATACACAGGAAAAAAATCTTTTGGATTAATATTTTTATGACTAGTTCCAGAGGTGCTGACTGTAATTAGTTCTATATCAGGTTAGGGGCTTTAATTTCTGGCTATCTCCCATCTTTACTCTCTATTCTGAATCTGTTTCTAATTACTCATTCTATTTTGTTGCAAGTTTTAAATTTATACAATTGTTTAAAAGGACATCCATTTGGAATAGTGTAGTCAACATAGTCAATAAAACTCAAATTTATTTTCAATGATGCATGGCAATATGAGTTTAAATTAAAAAAAATTAAAAGTTTGAGGGCTCATAAATTGTTATGTTTGCCACATAAAGTATGGACAGGATGTTGTTGTTCTGGAAACTCTCCACCAAGGGATATTAACATAATGTCTAATATATGTTCTTCTGTTTTTTTAAAAAAGTTGTAACAATGCAATAAAACAGAAATAAGTTTACAAGAAAGACTTGAGGTGTTGGAGTGTGTCCAAAGAAGAACAAAAAAGTTGGTAAAGGCTCTGGAGCACAAGTCTTACAGAGAGGGACTTGGGATTGTTTAGCCTGGAGAAAAGGAGGCTCAGGGGATCCCCAATTGCTCTCATCAGATACCTGAAAGGAGATTCTAGCCACGTGGGGGTCAGTCTCCTCCCAGGTAACAGCAAATAGGACAAAAGTAAATGGCCCCTGATTTCACCCAGGAAGTTTTAGGTTGGAGATTAGGATAAAATTTCTTCATGTCAAGGGGTATACAGTGCTGAAATAGGCTGCCCAGGGACACAATCCAGTGCTGGACCTGGAAGGGCTGGATTAACAGTTGGCTCAATGATCTTAAAGATCTTTCCCAAACTAAAATGACTCTACGATTCTATGAAGTTGTGGATTTTTTCCTTTTCTTTTTTTTCTCTTTTTTCCTTCTTTCTTTTTAAAATACAATTTGTTACACCATTTTTCAAGAAAGTGAACATAACTATTTCTCTAATTTTTCTGTAAATGCCACTTATGGATTTATTTTTTGATATCTCACTGATGTAAAGGAATAGTCTGATTTTTAGTACAAAATTGAGGCACACATAAAATATACATTAATTCCAGAGTTCTAAAAGGAAATATTTGACCTTAGAAAATAATTTTCTTTTTTTTTTAGTAGGAAATATCTGTAATATATATTCAACAGCTTATCTATCCAAGAGGTTTTTTATTTTTTCATTTTATAAAGTCATTCCATTAAATTGACATGGAAAAATGTGAACTTTTCAATAATATTAGAGGAACCAAAAATAAATCTTTCAGATTGAAACAAGCAATTTTTTTGTCATACAAAAATATAAAGAACAGACAAGCCTACTTTTTTTATTTGGCTGGGTAGCATATAGCAGGAAGGCACAGTACACATTGCAAGAGCTGGTGAATGTGTAGTTGTTGAGATATAACAATTTCAAGTAGCTCCTTCTACTTCCTTCCCACACAGTAGGTTTATCTATTCTTGCCTTAACTTTACACATCAATGGTGACTCTATTTGCGATGTTATTTTTCTCCTCTTCCCTTAAATAAATATGTGAATAAAGCAAGACACTACAGCAGGAGAAAGAAGTTATACACCATGGATGAAATGGTGCAAACTGCTCACTGTTTGTAGGAAGGCACAGTACAGAATGAATAAGGAGAGTTCTTGATAACACCAGGGTGTGGTACTGGTCAGTGTTCAAACAGCAGTGTTCTAACAGCAGCCTTACAGCAGGTACAGCTGATTTGCTTCTTTGAACTTTGGTGTTTTGCTGTGCTGCCATCTGCTCTCAGGGAGGACAGCAGGAGGATTTCACCCTTCTTTTTAGCTTGTAAGGAACATAACACATCAGGGCTTCCTGATTTTTTTCATTTTATTGAAGTTAAAACATCAACAAAATACACTTATGGAAAATAGTGAACAGCCCTTAGAGAAAGTTTATAAACAATATTTTAGTTTACATTCTCAGCCTGCCATTTACTTTGAGGATTTCATTTATTTTTTTCTTGTTTTTCTTTCCTCCTAATTGTCACAGGATCATAATTCCTTTCATGGGTCTCTATCTATTAGAAAATGATAAATAGATCACTGTTATCTCAAGGATGAGAATGATTTTCAATAAGTCTTGAACAGTTGGACAGCTCCACTGGAAATAAAGTTGGTTTAAATCTATCCCAGATGTATTCATCCTGATATCAGCTGCACAGAACCTCAGAAAACAGTCCTTGTGAGGGGCTGCAGGGTTCACCAGGGCTGCTCTGGGGAGTGTGCTGTGTTACTGTAATTGTTTGCCATGGGCTCTGCACAGAGATCATAAATCAGCCCAGAAGAACATGGTGAAAGGAGATTTGTGATTGCTTGCTTGAGAGAGATAACCCTATTCCCCTATTCCTGTCATTTCACCCCCAAAGCTTTTCTTTGTCTTTGTCTTTATAAGGAGTGGGCTTACCCAGAAATGTGTTCAAGATGCTGACATGCATAGCAGTGATAGAATAAATCTTGGGTTCTGTAAGAGATTCTCATTATAATTTTGCTAGTTTAGGAGAAATCACATGCAAAAACTACTTTAAAGTATTTCAGGGAAAAAGATCTTCAAATAGGTATGTGAGTATTACAAACTAAGGAACAAAAACAACTTGTGTTCCTTCCAGTGAAACTAAGGAATCTACTTTTAAAAATAGGCCACTAAAAGTCTCTAGTTAGGTAACCTTTAACGAAAAAAAGTTTAATCTTTCAGTCTCCTGAGTACTCTGAAACTTGAAGCGACATGCATTGACTCAGCTTTCAGTGTATGTTTTGTGATAGAGCTTTGTACTACTAGGGAGGGATAAAAAGTGATGGATAGCAATTTTATTTACTTGAATAGGATTGGAGGGCTAGTAGCAGGTATTGATTTATATTTGCCACACATATGACACATTCTTGTAACGAATTTTCTTATGAACTTTATGTAAATAACTTATTGTTTTGCATTCTTTTCTAGAAGAAGAGAAATTTAATAGACGAGAATGTAAACATCAGAAGGCTTAAAAAAGCTTGAAAAAACAAAGCAACAGAGATTCTTTCTGAGCATCAGCGAGCACCACCTTTGTGCTGTGAGGGTGATAGCACTGGCACAGGTTGCCCAGACAGGGTGTGCAGCCTCCATGCTTGGAGGGTTTCCAAAGCTGCTTGCTCACAGTCCTGGGCAACCTGCTTTAGATGGCCCTGATTAGGTAGGGAGACTGAAACAAATGAACCCCAGAGGTACCTTTCAACCCCAACAACTCTGTGATTTGGTGATTCTGTAGGACCCTCATTAGGTAAATATTGCCTAAAATCTGAGATGACCTGAAGCTGACAGCAGTGCCCACTCAGCTTTTCTGTGGGATACAGAGGTAAAAGATAAACACTTGAAAAGCCATAATGATGAGCGCAGTATTCCATAGTGTTCCATTGTTCTATTTCCTTGAACAATTTTCTAGTCTTGAAATTTTCTTTCCAAGTGTCTGATGTATCTGACGTATCTGACCATGGTACAGAGGAAAGGAAAATTACCAGCCCAGAAACTCCACAAGTTGAACCCCTACCCCGAAGAGAGACATGCCAGATTCCCAGACTTGTCTGCTTAGGCCCATCACCCAGGAGAATTATTCAACTACATTTTTGCTGCTGTACTGGTATAACTCTCCCACGTTTCAATGTAAATATTGCCATGATACAGTAATTTCTCTCCTCTAGTGTAATTATTTCTTTGGATGCAGTGTAATTATTAGAAAAAAAATTGCTTGGGCAGGGTGTCCCCCTGGGGAGTTATCCTTTAATGGTTGTAGGAACATAATTACATGACTTCATATTACAACAGAAATATGACTTTATTACATTAAGTGCCTAAAGATATGTCATATATACTTCTTTCTTTCTGATCCCAACCATTTAATGACTAAAATGAATACTTTTACTGATGGAATAGTTGTTCCAACCCATCCCTGAAGGCAAAGGTAACTCGGGTTGTTTTTAATAGATCCCTTGGGGTGGATTAGTGTGAAAAAGGTCTGAATTACTGCTGTTTATATCTGTATATATATATGTGTGTATGTGTGTGTGTGTATACGTACAAACATATATATATGGGTTTATTTTAGAACAATTTGGTTGCAATGGGCAGAGGTATGTAGCCACTTTGGTTGCATAGCAATACAAAAGCACAAAAATAACACTCAAAGGAAATGCTTAACGAAAAGAAAGAAAGAAAGGGAAAAAGGATAGAAAAAAGAGTAGAAAGATATCACTAGCTGCGGATCCAGGGACAAGACTTGATTGCTGCAACTTAGATATCTGTTGTTGAAGTGATAGTTTCTGTCTCGATCATTGGGGGTGAGGAAGCCCATGAAACACAGAGTTCAAAGGGTTAATAGACATTCAGGTTTACATGGAATGCCCAGGAACCTCCCTTGGAGTTTTACACTGCCTGATGCAACACTGTGGATTTGTTGTGACACTGGATCATGGGCTGATCTCTGGTGGAAGGCTCCAGAAATGAGTTGGGGCATTTTGGGGGGCTGATGCTTGTGGCACCTTCCAAGACATGAAAGCTGCCTTGCACATCAGCATAGTTGAACCAGCTAAGCCCTGGTTCTGTTCATCCCTGTCAGAAGGGATGAACACCTTCTAGACCTTTGTGTGAAATCTCTGTTTCTTATGTCACTTTAGTAGATCTCCAAGCTCTATTGTATTGATCAGCTGCTTCATTCAATTTCTGAAGTACAGTTCTCCAGTCACATTTGAGATGCCCAGGAATATCCTGACTGACTTCAGCCATTGCTCCAGAAGGATTTGCTTCATCCATTGGTCCTGGCATATACATTTTGATCATATCTACCAGTTCCTTGCATATATGTTTTGATAATCTTGGACACTTCAGAGGATTCTAGAGGTTTATTTATTGGTGACTGAATCAGACCACAGGTTCTTTACTGTAGTAGTCACTTAGATAACTGGGCAAAAAGTAGAAACCAAAGGATTTTAGTCTTGTGACAAATCCAAGGTTCTAATGTCAAACATGGAGCTACCCTTTTATTGGACACTCAGCACTGCAATAGCGACGGTTGCAACAGAAGTTCAGAAAACATTTTTGTTCAGACAACTTCGAAGCTTCTACAAGTAAAGGGACTATTTCAGAGTTGATTTTCTGTATTTAATAGCCTGTAAAGTGTAAGAGAGATGTAGAATGTCCATAACCCTTATACTCATCTGTTCACAAAGGGCTGCTGTGGATAGCATCAATAGGCTTCTGCCATTCTTGAGAGGGGGAAAATACAAAGCAAAATTAATATGCTTCAGTGGTATGCTACTGAACGTGGTGCTATAGTTAGCTATGAAAGAAAGACAGATTTTGCAATAGAAATATTTTTCATGGGAGCTGAACATCTCCCTGGGTCTGTACATAAGAAAATCTCACAGTAATTTCAGTAATTTGTTAACAACCAGCTTTCTCACAACAAACTCTTTATTCTTTTCCTTACATATCCCAGTGAAAAGCTCAGAAAAGTTCTCAGTTTTGGTAGAAAGCTGTCACTTAAACAAAAATAAACCTACAGATTATTCTTTGCAGCAAAATTCCATTCAAACTGTTGTTTTAAATTTCAATACCCCTTGAGAACTTGCATAGCATGTAGAGTATCTTGTCGTCAGGTATCCAGTGTGCTGGCTGAAAAAGATTCCTATTACATGTCATTCCTGTTTTCCTATTTTTTTTATGATATTGAACTTAGAAACCTGCGAATTTAGAAATTTATACTCAGAAATCCAGTTATAACTATAGTTTAAACCATAATTCAGTGATTCTCAGGCTTCTCTCTGTTTATTAAAAGCCAGTAAAAAACTTGAATAGTTTGCTGTTGATTGAGGATTATTATCTGAACAGTCTTTCTTAAGCCCAATATATTTGTTTGCATTACAATTTTGTTTGAACTTGACATCCCAAATGCAACCACAAATTTGGTTTCTTTTGGGGCCTGAGGTTTTGCTTCTCTGACAAAAAAGCAAGAAATCATTGTATCAAGAGTTCCAGAGCAACATTTGAAAGAAAAAGGAATAAATATTTTTTGCCAAATCTGCCACCTTTATATCCCATATTTTTTGCAAAAGTTGCCTATTAGAGGTTTTTACACAAAAGGGCATGCATACATATGATCCATATATCCCTGCGTACCACTGATCAAACACAGCTTAAAAATACTATCCTAGATTATGGCTAAGAATTAATAGATTAGCAAAATATTTTTAATGAAATTTAGGAGGATCTCATGGTTCTGTCATCAGCAACTGAGCAAAATATGAACGGAGAGAGTTATACAAGGATTGCTGAGACTTCAATTTAGTTTTATGTTTTCACAGAAGATTAAAAAAAAATCCATTTCCATACATCCAAAAAGGGCACTTTCTCCTTTAAAGATACATGTGGACAACAAGTATTTGGAACAGTTAGATTAGCAATGCTATTTTTGCAAGGTGAAAATGGACAGAGCTATGGAGGTAACTTTACTTACATCTAGTTGATGACTGCTGCCTTCCAGCAAGTGGCACAACAATTGAGGGAACACTGCAGTCCAGTGTCCATATTCAAAATTCATAGAAGCTTTTCATTACTTCATTCATCTACACATGTTGGGTTTTTTTTTTTAAACAAAGATCAAATCAAACATATGGTACTTCATCCAGAAAGTCTGTGTGTTCTTCTGCCATGTGCAATGGAATAAATTCATAGCACTTATTGTTCTAAGTGTCATATGACTAATCCATCATGCACATGCCAATAAAAGTTTAATTTCAAATATTCTACTGGTTTCAGGAAACACAAATAACTTTTGACTTTTATGGGAACATTCATTACTCACTATTGACAAGAAATTAGACAGAAAATTCCATTTATTAGAATAAATGTTTCCCAGGTTCAGGAATAACAGCATAATGAAGGTAAGACTGAACGATGCCTCCTTCTTTCTTTATGATGCTCAATTCACACTTTTTATGTTTCAGAAAAATACAGGTTTTACAGATATCATCAGGTGCCTTCGTGTATTTTTTCAGAAATCTTGGAGAAATTATTATTAACAGCCTAAAAGCTCAAATAATGCAGCAAAACTCTCTCAGAATGCTTCAGAAAATTTAAGTAAAAGAGAATGTGAGTAATGTGAAATCCACCTTATCATGTAATTGAAAAGTACTGCAAATATTTCAACTATTTTGCAGACATGGACAGGTAAAGCTTCTGCTAACTAATAATTAACATTTATCTTAGAAGGAATTTCATGACCTTTCTTCAAACTAGGCACCGAAACTTTGGGAGGAGGAGGTAAATAGAAACTGAACATACCTTTAATGAAGATTAACAAAGAAATTATTGTTGATGAGGTTTTAAGACCTCTTCTTTCTTTAATTACATTGACATAGTTCAAAGCAAATTGAACGCAGATACTGCAGATACTCCACTGTTAAACCAACAGCAGTCAAAGGAGAATTTCAGCATTCTTAATTTCAGTATACAACTGGAGATAATTTTCATAGCCTATTTGAGCAGAAAGGATTTTTTTTTTTCTTTTTCTCATGGTAGCTTTTACTCCTGTTTCTTTTTGCTGTTGCTGTTTTGCTGGATTTTTGTTTTGGTTTTGATGATTTTATTTATCTTTGAACTCATATTAAAAGAAGATGTAACTTTAATTGGATATGGAATTTGTTTGACTGGAAGCCATAGAACAGTCCTAGAAAACAGTACTGGTTCTTACAACTAATTACAGATTTTTTTTATTTACTTTGGGAAAACAAAGTCACATGTATCTCAGGGATGGAGATTCTGATTGTATATACTTAGAAATAATATTAAGGACAACAACAACATAAAAAAAAATTAAGGCATTTAAAAATAAGCAATCATTTTATGTATTATATTAGCAGACCTTTCAAATAGATGGTGAAGGCAATAGTCCAGAATTCATTGAAAAAGAGAAAAAAATCCAATTATTGGTTTCTTTGTTTCAAGAATGTTTATAGCCTCATTTCTGTTTTTAATGAATCAAAACTGAAGATGAAAAACTTGGATACGGTACAGAACTTTTGACTTTAAAGGGAGGATTTATTGATTCAGTCTTGATCTGAAACCAATGAAAATGATTCCAATTATATGTCCTCATTTTAACTAAAGGGTTTATATAGTTCATCATTTGAACACTGGTTTAGCTGTTATTTGTCTTCTTATTTTTCTCATCACATTTGTAGGTCAAAGGTTGAAATTTTTAATTTTAAAGGATTTTTCTGAAAGGCAATAGCAAACAAATACATTTCACAGTCAACTGAATGCGTGATGCCAGGTGTAGAAAAAGTTCTGTAAACATTTTCTCAAGTCTCTTTTCTTTCCTAAAGCTCTTCTCACTGAACAACTGAAATCCAGTTACTCACTGAGGTGGTAACCTGGAAAAAAAGAGTCAGGATCTAGATCTGGCTGTGAAATATAATTATCCAAGAGCAGGGAACCTGCTGTTTGCATGTGTGTCTAGCCATTAAAAAGTTATTAGGCTCATATTGGCTGCCAGTCGATAGCACAAGGCTCTCGGTGTGCTGGGGTATCGGGTTAGCAACCAACAGAGCTTCCATTACCAACAGCCTGAAAAAAGAGAAAGGGATGGGGCAGGAAGCACAGCTCCTATGTCAGAGAGCAGGCTAGGAGTGGTAGCCCCCAATTTACAAACATCAACATAAAAAAGTTTCATGTCTTGTTAGAGTTTTATAGACATAGATCTAGTGAAGCTGAACTTGGGGTCACATTGCCTGAAACGCACTCTTACCCTGCAGATGCACTACCTCACCTGTCTGCTCCTCTCAGATTATTCTTTGGATTTCTTTCTAACTTCTTCAGCCAAATGAAATGTTAACAAAGCCCTCTTCTTCCCAAAGAAAGCAATTGCACCCAAATTTGTCAGACATGAGGAATTCTGGGTAAGGTATTAATCTTTCAAGTACTCCTGTATTTAATTAGGTTTATGATTAAATAAGCTGAGCTTATTGTAATGATTTGCACATACAAGGGAAAATGTATGCATGAGAAGTTACAGAGTTGGGAACAGATTTATTTCAGTACATATTGTTTAATTCCCTAAAAAATTTACAGTACACTAATGGAAATAATAAACACTTGTAAAATTAGAAATGCGCAATATTATATAAAGCTGAGTTCAGGATAAAGAACTGACAGAATCAACGACCAACAAAGAAAAAAAAACAAACAAACAAGGAAACAAACAAAAACAATTACTGTAAATTAAGTATTCTCAAGGGAGAAAATTATTTTGCCACCTACTCAATACAGGCATACTAACAGTCTCTGAGAAAAAATGTCTGGGAAAAAATCTGAAATTGAAGTAAAATAAAAATATGCATTAGAAAACAGAAATTAGAAAAAAATATAATAAATATTTTGCTTTCTGCACTTTAACTAGAGAAAGCCCACATTAAAGGCAACGGAAATTTATAATGCCTCACTTTTAATTTTTTTCTTATACAGGCATCCTCATTCCTTTTCAGAGCAATATGTTCAGTATTTTATAGATTGCATGAAATAAAATAACTCATATGCACTTTATTGTACATGAAGTGCACAGTTACCATCTCTGAGCAGTTGAGATCTTCCAAGCATTTTTTTTTGTGTGTGTGTGATACTGATTGTTTCTCAACCTGCTTCAGACTCTTCCTGAAACAAGAGAGAATGAAGAGAATGACTCAGACAAAATATCAGGTAGTCATTCTTGATGAATGAATTTCCAAAAAATTGTTGAAAAAGGGACACCATGTCATTAGATGGTATCACATTTGTAAGATGACTAATAGGTTATTAGAGGGAAATTAGTGGCATGTTTTAGAAAGGAATATAAGAAAATTATGTTCTTACTATTTGGCCAGAATTAAAAAAAATATTTTCAGTAAATAGAATTGCAGAAATTTATTTGGCTATAGTATTTTCTAAAATGCCAGTTGAATGCCAGTGTAGAAGAACTTTTAAACTGAATAAAATTGTGTTAAAAAAGAAAGCAAAAAGACTTTACATCCAAAGTTTATTTTCCAGAAGTACAGCTCGGAGGCCAAAGCTATTCATTCATCTCTTGTTACACGTGGCACCCAGTTCTTTTGTTTGATAACTTTTTTTTGCCAGACTTACCCACTTCCTCAACATGCTGCTAAATATTGAACTAAGGCATAGCTGAAGCCTTGCCGATCAGGTAATTTCCCAGGAGGAAAGCCACCACAGTCTTTTCTCCAGGGCACAAGGAATTGAAAGGCGCTCCACAGCGTGAGTTACCAAGTGACCTGTAACAACACATGTGTTGTTCCCATATGTTTATGAAATACTTTGTCCAGCTGCCTCAATGTGCACATTATGCTGGGAGACAGCTGGCCAGCCTTCAGAGGGAAGCCAGAGCACATAGCTGCTCTCTCCTGACCCCTTACATACATAGTGCTACCCTGAAAAACACACCTTGGCACTCAGCTTGTCATTAAGTGAACTCCTGGATGGATAGGCTTTTCCTCCCATGCAGAGGGGAAAAACTGAGGGAAATCTTGTGTTAAAGTACTGTTGGCTGCATGGCAGAATGGTCAGGAACACATTTATTGTTTACAGCAGGATGAATTATTCCCACTGTGAATGTCAGCAAAGGTTTGAGTAACTAAGGTTTGCCTTGTGATACAATTTAGTAATCTGCTCTAAAACTTGTGAACTAGAAGCTCTAAATTCTGTTTCTACCTCTACCAGCCTTTTTAGCTTTACAGTGAGCCCAGTCATGTAATTTGAGTGACCTTCATTCGAAACAACAAATAAACTGTGAAAATTGATGTTACTTACCTTTGTGGAACGTTGTGAACTTCAACTTTGCCTGCACTTTAAGTAAGTAATGATCACTCCAGAATATTAATTCTAAGCATGTCATTGTTGCTGAAGGGTAAAGGGTATAGCTATCCCCCTTTTTAGAACAAGATTATTAGAGGCTTTCCTTAATTCACCATCAGTTTGCAATTGATTAAGTCAGTGTGTAATTGTTTTTATTCCATGTTGAACCAGGTCCTCTCAGCTTTTAATCCTCCAAGTGCATTCAGTGTCACTGCCTCTCACACACAACTGTTTCACTTATGCTGTACCATTTGCTTAAACATGGCATTTTTCAACCCATTTATTCAACCCCTTGATAGCAATATTGAGTACATTTTGCATTGGCTTCACTTTATATCTTTCAAGTTTTGTGATATTAAGTATCTTGCCTAAGTAATGTACAATACATACACCAAGAACTCTATTTACATGCCTCTATGAATGCTCTGGAGAGAATATAAAGTATACTGCCAGAGATTCAAATTTCAAGGGTCAGAACATACAGTATTCCCTGTTATTGCCCAGTAATTTACTCCAGATAGGCAGAAAGATATTAGACAGTTATACATGGCTTGCCTGCTTAGAGAGCTCATATACACAGCTCATGAAATCATAGTTGGATTAAAAAAACAATTATACAAATGAATAAATAGCAATCACAAACATGAAATGCCTATAGTAGACTCAAAATACCACTGACTATTCCTGTGTTTATATTTATTTGTGTTGCTGTTTATGATAGTCCTCTTTCAAGTTAGGTAGTCTTTGAAAACAAAATACAAAATGGTCTTTGCAAAATATTGAAGCAAAGGGGTGGAAAATAATTCATTAAAGTGAAGCATCACAGGATTTTTCTGAGGGTGTAACACAGCATTCGATATTCAGCCACATGCTGTAATTTCAAGTGTGTGATTAATTTTCCACCCTTCCATTGTACTACTGGGTTCTTTCATGGAAAGATGCACAATATTCTAATTATTGTCAAGTACAAAGTTTACTGCCATCAGTGAGAGCCTTCCAACTGATTTCTACTGCTGCTGGATCAGGCCCATCTGTGACTGGATTAATTTCCAAGTTGTAAAAAAAAATCAACCTTTCTTTTGATAGAGATTACTGGAATTACATCTTGAGACTGGAAAGAGTCTACAGGGTGTCTCCCACAGGAGCTGGAGTGTATTATCTATCCCCTGTAGGCTGCAGGTGCTGCCCACTCTGAAAAAAATCTGATCAATATCCCGTCTGTTTCTATAACATGAAAATCCAGATGCTCGTAACATTTTAAAACTCACTTGTAGCAGTCTTCCTTTTTCTTTGAAGTTTGTTTCTAAGTCTTTGTGAGGTTATATTTCTAAATAAGGTTACCAGAGGATGAAAATTAAAATGGGTCAGAGTGGAGAAACAGAATAGCAGTTCTGATCTAATGAACATATGTCTCTAAAAGAAACCTAAGTGCTATATTAAACATCTAGTAAATACAAATTTTTTATTTTACATTTTTTAACCATAATTTAATTATAACTACAAGCTATGGATCTTTAAAACAGAAACATATTGGAATATGGTTATTCAATCAGGCTATACTGTAGGTAGCAGTGAAATTGATAACATATGATGGGGTATAAAATGGTAAATTATGCTTTTGAAATATTTCCTCAGTCTATTGTGATGTTTTATGCGCACATTGGCAAAAACTTGATAATTACAGAATTACATAACTAAAATTGGGAAATAAATCTCAGTTTCAAAATCAGGGAGGTGAAAGAAGGGGTCAGTGGGGCATCCTGAGACGTGCTTATTTTACATAGATTGTTTTATTGTGGGAGACTGGTTGTTATCACAATGATCATAGACAGAATTGAAAACATTTTTACACTGGAATAGCAGATGGATCTAAATCACATAACTGCAGGTTATGCCTGGGTGGTGGCCAACATGAAGTGAGCAATAGTTTCTACTATTGGTATGACAAAAAATGAGAACAAAAAAGGTCCAGAAGGCTGAAAATTTTGTTTTAGAGATTTCTACAAATAGAGAACAGGAGAGGCTGTTTGTTAGTCTCTCATAAATTGAAAGTTACTGCAGAAGCCTCAGACTGTTGGCCATATTTTTACTAAGGAATAAACTGAAGGAATAAAACCTGCTAGCAAAGCTAAAATAGGGGTCAGGGCAGGCCCTGTCATTGGGAGCAATGAGAGAAGTGATAACAGGAGCAGAGCACTTTAAATTGGGTGTCCTATCTGGAAAGGTTTGACAATCCCAAAGTGTGAGTGAGCTATTATCATCAGAAGGGGAAGGAACCAGCTGTCTCAGCAGCTGCCTCAGCAGAAGACTCCAAAATGGCATTAGCTATGCATGAGAAATAGGTATTATATACAACTCACTTGTGGCTTTGTTAGGGCTTTTTTTATTTTTTAAGCTGCTGATATGGAACACACATAATCTATTACATTTCCAAAATGTATTATATCTTTCAGGACAATGAGCTATGACTGAGGAGTGACATTTTTTATTTCTCATTCAGATCAATGATTTATAAGAATTATCAGTAAGGATAAAGCTCAGAATAAATCCACTCCAAAAGCTTACCTTTACCTTGGACCATTTGCTGCAAAGGGAAAGGGCATAACTGGTTTCATTTGACACTATGTTTTATGTATGTATATAGTTATAGATTGGCATAACTGCTGCTCTCAAGTAGTCAATTTCTTTGCTTTTCTTATATTTTATTTTCCTTATTTTTTAAGGGTCAGAAAAAAATATTTATGAAATTACATTGCTCAAAGCAGTTTTCCACATACTTGACCACTCTTGCAATATTCTCCAAGTTAGTTGTTGTTGAACAATGCCTCCCCAGACTCTTGTTCTTGTGGGTGACCCTGAGTGACACATTTTGGTGTAGATCCATCCATTCATATAGAGGCAATAGACCTCTCTCTACAGTCTCGACCTTTGATTTTCTTTGATTTTCAAACATTACAACTTGTTTGCTTTTCTGCCATATCTCACACTAAGCAGAAGGCTACAGAAACAAAATTTCATCCTTCTACCTGTTGAGTGACAGTGTGGTATGGTGTGATGTAAATAGATTCAGACACCGTAAATAGTGGGTAAAGTACCACAAATATTAAAAAATGCCCTAAGGGTCTTATGTCTTCAATGTTGCTAGTATCTGAATACATATAAAAAGTAAAATCCAGATCACAGGAAGTATTACAGCTGTCTTAAAATAGGAGATATCCTTTAAAATTACTCCTTACTGCAATACTGCATCAGAAGTATGATGAGGCAGATGATCTATGCCTGAATGTACTATTTTTCAGATGAAACACAAACCTAACAAATTGACTGAAAAAGGTGTTTCCTAAGACAGACTATATGCAATAAATTGAGCTTCATTTTCTCCATGAAGATTGTTCACAAGTCTATTATAACTTTCTCAAAAGTAAAAAAAAGAATGCCTTCCATTCTCATTTTAACATGTTGAATAATATTGTCAGATTTTTCTAAGAAGATATTTCTAAAAATACCCCAAAACATGTTGAATCATTAAAAAAAATTCCTCCAGAAAAACAAACTAAACCTAAACCAATCCAATTAATTTTGGATTTTTGGGGAAGAAATGTATTTTATGAATGGATTCTGGTTATCTTCAGTGTAAATGTAGTGCTTAATTGCAATGGAAGATGATTTCTGAGAAATAAACATCTTAGTTCTAGCAATTGTATTCAAAGATATCAGATGATTCAAGGCACATCTCTGCTAAGAAGTGCTATTTCTAATGAAAATTTTCCTTATATATTTTTCTTCTAGTTAGTGACAACCGGGGCTCAACTACTTGCCTAGGAAAAAACTTACATAGCCCAAAACATGTTCAAAAATTTCACCTTTTGTTTGATATTTTTCAAGTCAAACTTTTAATCTTTGAGTCCAACCCATCAACTTGGCCCCTAGTCTTAGTGTTTCATTAGTTTACATTACCCATATCCACCTGCCAGTCATGTTCTTCCTCTGTCTTTTACCTGTCTCCTTTTTTTCTGTATTGCGTGCAACTGTTCAGTATATGTTATCAGCGTCACTCACATAATTTTGCTTAATACTCTTAATCAAAACAAAAACCAACTAAACAAAAACAAACAAACAAAGAAAACACAACAGAAAAAAAAATAAGAGAAAGAAAAAGAAAAGGATGTCCTAGCATTCAATCTGGCAAATTAGGGAATTAAATTATTGCAGTGCTGCTAAGCTTGGCTATTTGATAATCTCACTAGTTCCATCAATTTGGCACGTACTATGTGTGTTATCAAGAAAACATCATTTTTACATTATAGTGTTAACTTAATTTTCCTCACATCTAACAGTTACACTTACTGTATTAAAGGAATTAAACCAAGTATGGATTACAAAAGCTAAAACTACAATTGCACCTAAAATAAGTACTCAGACATTAGAAGGTCCTGCCTTGATTAGTGATTGGAGAATTGCTTTCTGCAGTGAAATTGAATGAAGGGTTGCTTGAGTTCAGACTGGAAAAGAGTAATATTTCAATGGCCAGGAAGATAACATTTAATATTCATAGTGTTAAAACTCAATATGGTTCTCTAATTCAATACAGATGCTTGCAACAAGTCACTCAGTGTCTGAGTAACACAATTAACATTTTGCTTGTTTGCTAAAAACTTAATAATTGCTTCACTTATTCATCCTGGGCTGATGAATACTGAAATAATTCCTGGTTTAAACTTGAACTTTCAGTCATCAGTCATTTTTATTAGCAACCAGGTGTATCATGAATATGCCTTTCATTTTGTATATCAGAGTGAGAAGTTAAGCCATAGAACCCTCACAAAGAATTTTCATTTCTTTTAATATGCATTAACTAATGAAGTGTCACAGACACTACTTTTGTAGCATATGATACAATGGGTGAGAAAACACTTAAGTCTATCACACAGAAAATCAGAAAGGTTCAGACCCCCTAGATTTCATCTGTATTGGGATTCACATGGAATAGAAGCACCAGAAAGATACAAGGTACACTTTGCACTTTTAGTGATACATAGTGAAAGGGGCTGATATTCTCATTTTGTGACATGATTCTGTTTCTCCTCCCCAGAGGTACAACCCTTGGATGGGACAAACCTTAGGTGTGGTTCAGATGTTAAGATTTTTCCAGACTGGGTTCCTGGAGGAGGAAACAAGACCTAGATCCCCCCTCCACCCAAGGGGGTCACCCATTTCACCAAGACACACAAATGGCACTTCCTCCTTCAGGTGTTTGGACAGAGATATCTCTGAGAAAAGACCTCAGAGTAATTGTGAATTATGAAGGAAGTGTTGAACTATAAAGGTTTTGTTCAGGTACTACACATCTTAAGGAAGATAGCCCACATCTGTTACCATGTTGGAGTGTTTTTTTGCAATTTTCTAATTATAAGAGAGTCAGTATTCTGCTGAAAGCTCCTTACTGAGAACCTTAAACTCAAAAATCAGATATATGTTTAAAAAAAAAGAGATATAAGCATTGATTCACTCTACACAACCAGCAGAGAGAACAGAGATCCATACTGAATAAATTTTATGCCCAGATTAATCCTACTGAGATGAGACATTATTCTGAACATCTAATATTGGCTACCTGAATCTGAGTTTTATTTTTTAATTAAACAATAAAATTATTATTAAATTTAATTAAATGTGTTTTCAATGCACCTTATTAATGTTATTAGAAAACCAATGTGTAAATTTTTGTACTACATAAAAATAGGATTTTAATCTCATTTCAAAGGCCTTCCACATAAGTTGAGTCCAAATATGCATGTTTTTAATGCATTGTGGGAATATGGGAGAAGATACTAAGTTCCTGCCAGCAATAGTGCACGTTACAGCAAAAGAGAGAAGTGAAGATAAATTCCCTTTAGCAAGCCTGTGGATACAGAAATAATAAAGAATATTACCCCGTCTGAATTACCTAAACAGTTTTAAATTGCCTGATTTAAAGTTTGTGCAGAAGCCAAGTTTAACTTCTTATGTACTCCTGCAAGCAGTGCAATATGGTTTTTTAATGATCAAAGGTGCTTGATTTCAATTTGATGACTTTCTTAAAGTATGTCATGCCCCAACATCATTGTAGGTCAGAGATGCAACATGAGTTCACAAAGGCTTCAACTACTAAATTGCTCATGCTACTTCCTCATAATTTAGAGCTTTAAGAAATACACCAGTCTAAGAAACATTGAACTCAAGATTATATGACTTTGATAAATGAAATAAGAATTCACACTACCTAGCCCATTTCATAGAGTGGTGCATTCAGACACCGACCACAAATAGAAAAAATACATATGTGTATTTATATATATATATATATGTATTTATGTATGCCTACATATGTATGCTTATGTAACAGGAGCTTGCCTCCACCACACAACTATTCTCACATACTTCTTTCAGATCAGGGGCTTCTGTTTTATTATAAAGTTATGACTTGCATTTCTGTAACTGTGCAGGATAAGGAAGCCAAATTTAGCATTAGAGGAAGCTTTATAAAAACTGTTATTGCTTATGTTTGACTGGTAACTTGGCATTTTTCTCTTAAATCAGGTATCACACAGGATTCGTTGGACTTAGGGGTTTTGACAATATAAATAAGAGTTTCCACTATAGATAAGAGTTTCCAATATAGATAAGAGTTTGACAATATAGATAAGAGTGAGGTGTCAGCAAAAGCACTTTTGCTATAATTGAATGTGAATAGATATTTAGCAACTTTTACTTGATAAAGTGCTAATGGGTCATGTAATACCAGTTCTTTTCTGTTGGGTCTCTCATTGTGGCCTCTATTCCCTGTCATTAGTATAACTTAATATCAAAGCAATACAATTTGAGTAGATTTGCAGTTTGCATATGAGACTACCAAAGACTGAAAATAATATGTATTTTTTGTTTTCCTTTAGAGAATGCTGTTTCATACAGTGACATTGAGATGACTCTAGATTGATTTTAACATAAAATAGAATGATTTCTTTTATATTTAATCTGAAGTGTCCAGTAGAGACATGGTACTTTCCTGATCCCTGGCAATTCAACAGCAGCAGTTGGCCTGGAGGCAACTGAAGTAGAATATGTGTGTGGAGAGTTAACAAGCCACAGGGGACCTGGAACATGAGCAAAGGCATAACCAGCACAACAAGCCCATGTTTTCTTACAGCCAGCTTGCTGTTGTAGGGTCATAGGCTGTAAAGCTGTGGTTAGAGAGAGAAATTAGTCATGAAAACAGCATAACCCAGTGGGGATTCATAATACATGAATCAAGACCAATTTTTGTTTGCTTAAAAGAAGCTGGCTTAAAAAAAAAAAAAACAAACAAAAAAAAAAGCCAACTGAACAAAACAAACCCACCTTCTTAGTAGTATGCTAGCAGCATAAGCCCATGTTTGGGAGGGTTTCTATCAATGTTAAATAATTTCAGGACATGACAGTCCAAAAGTAAGAATAAAAGGGAGGAATTCTGTGCTAGGGACACTCCAATTCAGTCAGGAAAGCAACCACACTTAGTAGGAGAAACTATGCAGGCTTCCTCAGAAAGCCACAAATGTTTCTGAATGTAAATTTTTTTCAAGGTTGGTGTCCACTGCAAAAGGAAATGCAGAATTCTACAGAATTTAACAGCTGTCAAAGAGTGATCAGAACATAAAACCAGTAACAATTTGGGATACCTGTGTATGCTGCTAATGGGGTGTCATGAGGTACCAGCCCCATGATGATTCACTGCCATTAACACCTAAAACAAACATGACTAAACCAAGAGGCAGCAAGTGCTCATATTTTAAATGAGAAATGAGGACTTGGGAAGTAAACCCAAGCAGCACAAACCAGAAATCTGACACCAATTCTAGTCATGTCTCAAGAATATTCCTGGGATGGAAATATGAAGATAGTAAATGCAGCAATTGCCATCAATGCAGTATCTAGGAAACAACAGCTGGAATGAATATGGCAGTGCAAAGCCTGATAAGCAGATTGTGCAGTTAAAATTCAGATATTACAAGACAGCAGAAAAAATGTCTGGAGAGTTCATTTGGTAAAATTCCAAGGCAGTAGATTTCCTTCATCTTTGCTCTCTGTTGCACTTTTGCGTGTTCAAGTAGCTTTTGTGTTGCACAGCATTTAAATTGAACGACAGTCACAGTTTTATAGAACAAAGACATATTTCAGCCCAAAGGAAAACACCTGTAAGTGTTGAAAGAACAGTTTAGAGTCATGACAAGGTGGATTGAATGAGGTACCACAAATAAATGAACATTAGTCAGCAAAAGAAGAGAAGTCAGCTGGACATTTTCCCACACTGAGAAAATGTTGAAGATCTGAGGACATTTGAAAGGAGACTGAGATTATTCTGATAGACTGATATTTTCTAATATAAAAATAGTTAAACATTGGAATAGTTTACCTAGGAAAGTTGCTGAACTTCTATTACTGAAGTATACAAGGCTGGACTTGAGCAATGCTCTTTGGAACAGCCTTGCTAAAGTCAGACTAGATGACATACCAAGATATCTACTAGGTGTTTTCTATTTGTATTAAATACAGATTTGGATAAATTATAACTCTGCACATGACATGTACACTTGTTAAGTCTCTGCTGAAGACACAGTATGGACACATGCCAATTAATTATTTTATTTTCTTGGGTCACAGGTGGGAGCCATAGCACTGCAATGGGCAAATCCCTGTTCAGAAGATCTTCAGCTACCCCAGAAAAAGTAGGTGCTGGGCTGAGAATCTCTCTTTGTGATCAGCAAAGCTTCAAGTGACAGCACCAAAGAATAAATGACACCAAAGAGAATGGCAGTACCTGGCAACAAAGGTTTTCTTTGTCGTTCTCAGTGGGGCTACTCAACACTGAGAAATAGAAATGAGGAGGGCCATGAGCACACACACAACCTTTTTATAACCTAGAAACAAGAATTCCTTCTTGTATTATTATGAATTATTGAGTATGGAATTACCTACAAAAAGTTTAGAAATCATAATATCATCTAATAAAAGATGGTTAAAAGACCAAAACAATGAAATCCTTTTTCTTTTCCTTGCTATAAAGCCATCTAAAAACTACAGTATCAAATGCTTTTCCTACAAGTTTCTTCTAACTCTTCTTATTTTTATACAACTAATGTTAAGAAGATGATTGTGGTAACTCCAAACATTTTTAAGAATATTAAATTATTAGTATATATAGTTGCAATATTAGGAATGTACTAATAAATAAAATTTAAAGGTTTTTCTTCTAAGGATGATCCAATTGTTGTTTCCTTTATAAAGTTTGATTTCTAAAGTTCTAGATTTCTAGAAAATATCTTTAAGGAGTGGGAAAAGCATAGATGTCAATGATTAAGGTTCTTCTTGAGAGCATGAAACAAAGAAAAGGAGAATAAGTAATTTCACAAAAAAATTGGAAAAAAATACTGCAACTGAATAGCTGAGACCTTTTTTGTTGTTTTACAAGCTTTATATAACACTATATTAAACTATTAGAAAAAGGCACTTAAAATTATTTTCTTGTTACTATAAGAACAGAAGTCCAGTGGAATGTTTCCCATTATGTACTCTGAATTTCTCATATTATTGCAAATATTCACCATCTACCTTTGCAGTAGTGCTGGAGGTTCCCCCATTGCCACCCACCTATGGAGTTCAGGTTTTTTTCTTCTGAAAATAGGATCAATAATACCAATTTCCTCCATTAATTCTAGGAAACATTGTAACTGTAAGTCAATTACCTTATGCTTAGCTGTATTGATTCATTATTTTACTGTCATAGAAGCTGTAGTGGTTAAATATTATTAATTTTGATCTCTCTTAAAATGAAGGCCACTTGGGTATATCTAAGTTCATTATGTAAATTGAATAACTGTAGCAAATGATCTTAAATGCTTCAGATAAAGTACATTAGACTTGCAGAAATTTATTCATCAGCATTCATAATTCAGGGGAGTAGACAGTTAGAAAGCCAATGAAGAGTTTCATACTCTTATGTTGCATGGATTTACTAAAAGCCTAACAGAGATTGAATATGCCTAACTTCCAGTAATTTATTCAAGGAGTTTTAGTATTCCTATTAAGAAACACATTATGACAAATATCAAAATGATATTGATATTTCCAAGTAGTTCAACAAGGAGATATTATGAGAAATAAAGCTATTTTAAAATGCAGTGGAGTAAACAGAGCTCAAATTCAGAAGGACTGAAAAAAGGAGTTGTCAGTAGTAAACTCAGAGAAGTGGCAATGACCATATCACAGTCTCCAATTTCCTGAAAAAAGCATTCTGCAAAATAAAGGAGAGATTTCAGTAAAGCTTCAGTGAATTTCTATGACTGTAATTCATTTTTCAGGACTGTACATAAGGGTGTCCCTATTTCCATTATAGACCTCTGTTTTAAAGGAAGCATAACAAAATAAACAAAACTGTGGGGTTCTGCACAAAACTGTCATATAAAAGCTCATCAAAAAAGAATTAATTTTATTTTTTTTAAATAATAAATTTTCACAATAATTCAAGGTGAATGTGTTAATTATTGTTTTGAAGTTTATGACTAATTGTTAGTGCATTCTGGTTTCCAGTAAGGAAACATCTTGAAATAAATTTGATAGTGGGATAAGTTGAGCATCCTTTGTTTGGAAGTCAGCCCTTACAGGAATGCTGATACCAAGAACCTAAAACTAAACAAACTCCAAAGAGTTCAGCCAGCATTTTTTATTACAGATGGCATATTTGCCGATGCAAAGATGTGTTATGAATACATTTCTTTATCAGTGGATAACACCACAGAAAAGACATGGCAATGAAATTATTAAGCATTAAGAGCAGGCTGTGACTGCATTGGTTACTTTTGGATCAGCAGCCTAAACTCAAGCAGTGCAGTAAGGCTGAGAAGGAGAATATAAGATTATTAGGCTCATTGGATGATAGATATATTATTCAAAAGAATAATCTTGTTGATTTATCATCTTTTACAGGAAAAAGAAAAGATGTCATGTACTACAGACAGATTAAAAATTTATGGCTTGTGCTCTACTACTGAAATTTAGGCTGCTTCCACATTACTAAGATTCTTCTGTCTTGTTTTTATAGTTCTAGTTCTTTTTGTGGCTAATGCTGGGATTTTAGCATCACCAAATCCATGCCTCTCCAGTTTAGGGACAAGGATGTCGTGTGGGACAGTGTCACATGCTTTACATAAGTCCAGGTAGATGAAGTCTGTTGCTCTTCAGGGAGGAATTCTTGGATAGTGACCTGCTTCCTTGGGCCCCTTTTTTTCTCTGGGGCTTTATAACACAGTAATCTACCAAGCAGATCCCTAGGGAGGCCAAAATCTGCTCTCCTGGAGTCCAGGGCAGTGAGATTGCTGCACAGCCTCCTCTCTGCCCTAAGGATGTTGAACTCCACCTTTCCTTGGTCACTGCAGCCAAGGCTGCCCTTGATCTTCCCTTTTCCACGAAACCCTCCTTGCTGATGAGAACAAACTCTGGCATAACACCTCTGCTTGCTGGGGTCTCTATCAATTGGAGAATGAAGTTATCATCAATATGTTCCAGGAACCTCCTTGATTGCTTATTCCCTGCTGTGTTTTCCTTCCAACAGACATCAGGATGCTTGAAGGTCCCCATGAGGACCAGGCTTGTGAATGTGAGTCTGCTCCTACCTGTCTCTAGAGGGACCCATCAGCTTGGTCCTCCGGGCGCAACAGCTCAGCAGACCCTCACTATAACGGCACCCTGTCCCTGCCCTCTCTTTAATTCTGACCCATAAACTGTCAGGAAACAGGTGACAGGTAAGGGTTTAGTGGAAAATATGCTGCTGCTGGTATCAGTGAGACAATGAACAACGTGAATTTGTTCAAAAAATTCTTTGAGTGGGATCTGGAGACAGGCACAAAATGACACAACTTTCAAAACTGAGCAGTCAGACTGACTAGCCATGACAGAAATACAATACAATGGAACAAGTCATTCAATAGTTCCTTTAAAGTAAAGGTAACATTTTTCTTCACAGAAGCACACATACAGGTGTGAACTTAAAATGTAAATTGATTGAAAAAACCCTGAAAAACTAGGAATGAAGGAGATAAGGCAGATACCAAAGCACATTTTGATATAAAAATTATATTTTTCATGGAGCATCACAAATAATTATCACCCAACTCTCCTCCAGAGATTTGAGCCAGCATTCACATACTGTTGTGATGGTGGAGGAAAACATTAGTTTATCATTGTAGCAGAGTGATGACAGAAGTACATTCCAGCCCACTCTGAACTGCTAATAGAATTACACACCGAGTCAAACCATGGGGAGTGATTTTTTCCTTATGTAACATTGTTGATATTTAACACAGAATGCTATAAGAAACATGCAAAGAATTGTTGATGCTGCAGTGCAAAACATGAGATAGCAAGTATCTTGTCATAAAAACAGGACTATAATTCCATTAGAGCTTTAAAATAAGTGGATACAATAAGAGCATTTAAGAGAAAAATATATAAGAATGTAAATATGTAGAGCTTAGCCAAGCCATAACAAATAGATACAATATTTGCTTTTATGTATTTCATAAACAACGTGTAAAATAGATTCAAGTAGTTCAAAAAAAGATTGAAAAATTGCATTAAGCCATGATGACTGTATGTTCACTTTCAAGTTAAGACTAATACGCCCCTAGAAAGAGATCTTCAAATATTTTCACTAAATATTATTCACCACTCCCTTAATTTTAGAACACAGGCACTGGGAGAAGCACAAAGAATACAAGTTAACTGGTCAGACTGAGGAACTTTGAACTTATTGAACTCCTCAGATGTGCCTGGGGTGTGGATCAGGCCCAGTGAGGGAACCAGGTTCAGACCTGCTCTGGGATGGTCAGGCAGGGCCGTGGGATAAGATGGGGTCAGAGCAGGCTGGCTGGCAGCACCAGGGTGGCATGGCCCAGCCTACAGCTCAGGCGAGGCCCAAGAGCCTCAGCTGGATACAGCCACTGGGGGATTCACATTCTCTGAACCTGAGAGAAGCAGAGAAGAGCATGATCAAAACAATTCTTGTCTCATTTGCTGCTCCTGTGTTTGTGCAGAAATGGAATGCATTGTGGAAGACTGTTTACCTGAAGGGATTTGGTAACTGGATTCTGCTGTGACGGGTTTTTTTCTTGACTAATCTCTGCAAGCTGTGCCCTGTTGGTTGGTCAGGACAGTCACAAGATTTTATTCAGTTGAGTTCTTGTTCAGTTTCAGTTTAGATGTAGTGTAATATAGTATAGAATAATATAGTATAATAAAGTAATTAATTAGCCTTCTAAATCAATGGAGTCAGATGCATCATTCTTCCCAGGCCTTGGGGTCACCTTGCTTTTCCAATAGCCACTCCTGAGTGGGGATTGTAGCCATGTCAGAAGCAGCCATGTGCTCCTCCTCTGCTGACATCCCGTTAGCCACAGGGGCCCTGAGGGGATTCAGGGCAGGAAGTGTATGCTGGGGCCTTCTCCATGTCTTTCTTCACATTATTACTCCACAAGGGTCCATGGCTTTGCTGGAGATATTGCTAACAAAATGCTTGGTCTTGATCTCACAGATGTTCTCTACATAATGACAAAGAAAGATATTTAGGCCTGGGTGTCCAACTTCCTTTGGACCCTGCTCTCTCTCAGATGGAGAAGGCCAAGGTTCCTATGCCACCCACAGAAAGAACAACTCAGACTTTTAAAGTGGGTTGTTAAAGCACTCAACTACAGAGAAAAACTTCTGCTCTAGTCTTCATCTCAGCACAAATTTATATTTCTGTATAGGGAACAGTCTTTGGATTAAACATTTACTTAGCTATTAGTTAAAGAACTATGCTAGAAGAGTCCTATCATTGTGTGTGGCAGCACATGTCACAGTTGAGAGGGCTACCATACACAGAGTAACATCATACAATTCCAGAAAGCTTCAACTCATCCCAACTAACACCACGCAACGGCAGAAGGCTTCAAACATCTGCTCTTCTTGTTCTTTAGCACAACATTTTATACCCCTCATGTTCATGGACTGCCCCTGTGTGCCCTCTGTTCCCTTTGGTGGTTGGTCAGTGCCCCTGGGCACTCCATGGTTCATTGCTGTCACTGCTGCTCACCTGCTGCTCACAGCTGTGCCCACTGGGGATGGGGCTCAGCCACAGCCCCATCCCAATTACCACAAACTGTGTGCCTACGATTGTGGGATTGCAATTGCTCTCTCTCTTACGTACACCTATTTTTCTTCTGGCCAGTTCTTCCATTTACACAGAAAATTTTAACAGACATGGTATCCCCAAGGCTTTCCACATGCTCTGCTGTCACACATCTAGGCTATTTCCATGGACTGGAGAGATTAGTGGGAAAAACTTCCATAGTTGATGCTTTTCTTCCCCATCTTCCCCCAGAGAACAAAAAAGACCTGTTGGCTTTTACTGCCATGGTCCTGGGAACCCTGTATTTGATCTTAGTTGCAACACAAAAGCTGAACATCCACAATAATCTTCCAATGGGCTCTAGTTGCAACAATGCAACACTTTTCTGTGATTTATCGCTTTGAACTATTATTAATCAAGATTATTCTATGTAGCATGGTCTTAAATGAGATCCTAGTGAAACCTCTGTAGAATTCAGTCTTGTGCACCATCTGTGAGTGAAAAAGAAGCAGGACATAAATGCATTACCTACCCAGTCAGGTTAGTGTTTGATCCAGGGGGAAGAGCTTGGGGATATTTTTAGTGGTCTCTGAAACTTCAGTTCCCATATTTTTGACTGAAATTTAGGCAAAATATTAATATATTTTGCCTGAGTCTCATTTGGAGAAATGAAACATAAGCTTCAAGAATTTTGAATTATATGTAATTATAATACTGATTTGGAAAGGATGAAAATATAAAGCCTGACATACATCTATCACATTTTATATAACCAAGCTCACTGACTCTTTGTGTTAGTACAAAATGAGACAAAGCAGATGATATATGGCAAGATGTCCTTTTATTTTTTCATTTGTATACTTTGGATATTTTCTGAGTAAATTAATCTAATTGTGCAACAGAAACTCAGAATCCTCTTCTAGTTCAGTATTTTAGGTACCTATGAAGAAAAGAAAATTGATAAATGCAGCTTTTTCTGAGCAAGCAGAAAAGTCAAGGTCTCATTTCTGTGAAAAAATAGATTAAAATAAATTTAAAAAATCTTTCTTCTCTTTCCAACTGATGTACCATAACCAGTTTGTCTTCATCCAAAAGTAAAAAAAAAAATTATGACATTTTTTTCTTTCAAGGTTATCAGTCTTCTTTAAAATGCAATCAAATTATAATATACACTGAATGCTATGTTAATATTATTAAAAGAAAAAAATGCAGTATAAAAACACTCTGCATCAGAATTCTACCAGTGTACATCAAAGGATTTCTTGAAGTTTTAAGGCTGTAGAGTATCTAAGTTGCACAAACCAAGTTAGCACACTTTGTCCACATGTTGCATTCCTCTGATATTCTGGCTGAGTTTCTGTTTCTAAAATGCCTTCCAGATGCCATCATTGCTATTGCAGATCCAATCCAAGTTTAGAATACCTAAACTGGACCAAAAAAAAAAAAAAATAGCTGTAGAATCAATTCTTCAGAAACTGCAGTTATCATTTGGGAGCAAGGTTTAAAACTGTTTTATATTTAAACTTACTGAAATATAAAATCCAAGAAGCAAAAGACCTGCTTTATAATGATTTAACCCTGCTTTATGATGATTTGATATGTGTTTATGCTATTTTCTGATTATATATTTCCCTTTCACCAAAAAGCAGAGATTATATTACTTGGATTTATTCAAACAATAGCAGTAAATAAAGTTTAAAAGCATATTTCCTTACAATGGAAATTAAATAAGAAATCAGGGATTAGTATTTGTTTCCCTAGATGATAAAATAAATGCAATGCTGTTCAGACACGATGTTGTTTTCAGCCCTATAAACTGCATTTACAACTGAGCTTTACCAACATGTCAGGTTGATAATGCAGCCACATATCACAGTGCTGTTGTCAGATGACTATAAGAATGATGCTGACTCTTGGAAACAGATTAATAACCCCGATTTCTTTATTCTCAGATGAACTGAAAGGAAAGCAATCAATATGTTATAATATCAGACTTATCAAAAGAACAATAGAAACACTGAATGTATATTATACTGTGAAATTATGCCACAATATTTGTATATATTTATTAAGGATATATTTCTTGTACAAAATAGCAATATTTTTGTGAATAGGCATTGCTCAAAACTTGTCTTTTACATAATAATGCAGAATAAAATGTACTTGAAAATATGCTCTATTATACTGATAAGGCAAATTTCTGTAGCAAAGTGCTATGTGAAAGAAGGAGAACTGTTTCATACAATTTATTGTAGAGTTAAATTTTAAGGCATAGGAATGTTTGGATAAAATAGTCCTTCTATTTCTTTATAGCAATATGACATAGTTATTCTTCCTATTTGTGATCATAATGGTTACATGAGATGTTACACCCCCTTTTATTGAGCAGATAGGAAATAACTGCTTTCTGTCCTCACAGTAAAAGCCTGCAGACCACACAAATTCAAGTCACACAGTATAAACAAGCAGGATTTGCACGGAAATCTTAATATTTGAGCTGCTGTAAGCAAAGCAATGGATCAGATGGCGCCACTTAGTATTTTACATCAGGCCAGGCAAAAAAAGGGAGATACATGGTTTCAGTGTTCTTTTTTGTCAAAGGAAGATTAGAGCTACAAGAGCTGCAGAAACACCAAACTGATGATACCCATTGGTTTGTTTAATCAAAAGTACTTGACATGTTTAGTATAGAAAGGGAGAGAAGCGTGCCCTTTAGCTGCAGTTTGATCCACCAAAGCATGAACAATCATCTATCTGGGACAGTGTCCTCCTTGTCTCATTCATGTCTATGAAGACACTCCATAAGGCACTCTGTGACCTAGTGACCTAGCTGTGGCCTTCCAGCACCTGAGGGGAACCTACAAAAAGTGGAGAGGAACATTTTACAAAAGCATGCAGTGGGAGGACAAGGGGGGGTGGCTTTAAACTGAAAGAAAGTAGATTTAGATGAGATGTTGGGAAGAAATCCTTTGTGGTGAGCATGGTGAGGCAATGGAAGAGGTTGCCCAGAAAGGTCGTGGCTGTGCTGTCCCTGGATGTGTCAAAGTCCAGGCTGGATGGAGCTCTGAGGAATCTAGTTCAGTTTAAGGTGTTCCTGCCCATGGCAGAGGGATTTGAACCAGATGGTCTTGAAGATCCCTTCCAACCCAAATCTGTCTATGATTCTGTGATATATATGCATATATATTTAATTATTAAATATATTAAAATCCATAGATGAAATGTACACAGTTTTGCCAATGTCTTTGCATCTTATTTTTAACAAGACAAAAAATATAGTGAAATTTGTCTAGTCAACACTTCTACTAATATTTTCATGTAGCTACCCATGTTTTTCTGTTCATATTGTGCAGATAAATCTCCACAGCAGCACTTCTGTTGGGTAAATGCAAGGGGAGACCTCTTACAATCAAAGCTGAAGCTGATTTTATTGCACGCAGTACAAGCAGTGTCCACGTAGACGTGTGAGCATGATGTGACTGAAGGACTGACACTGCCAGTTTGAAGCACAGACCTTCTTGAACAGTTTAACACATTGTCATTTTGGATCAGTGCTTCAAAGGATTGAAAGGATTCAAGGCTCTTACACTGTCATTGCTGTCTTTGCTTTCACGAATTCCCTGCTCTAAGCAAACAGCTTTTTCTTGAGCCCTATAATTTTATTTTTTAAAGGGCTTGAGTGTTCATTTTGAAGGACAATGTACAACCACAGAAATGTGCTTGAATTTAGATGAGATAAAAGATTTTCAAAAAGATAGTATTTATTATAACATGCAAATTAGTGTTTTAAAGTTATGTCCTACAGCTCATGTTCATTCATCCAGCTTCATGGTAACAGTTCCTGCTTTTAGAATGTTTTTATTATAATAGGAACACATTTCATACAATAATTCTAAAAGTCTTGTATGGAGGCTGTATCTTACATTATCCATCACTTAAAAGGATAAAGTTAAATCTTTATTGTCTCAGCTAAGTATTAACAATAGACTACACCTATGATTCTCATATTTTATACAATTGATTATAAATTCTTAATAAACACTATCAAGAGAAAATATTTTCTTGGAAACAAGATAGCAAAAATTAAAACTGTTTAGGCTGTTTAGGCATGAGAACAGTGTTCTACCTGATTTCACTGTATCTGATGAAAAGGTGGTGACTCCTACCCAAGTTTAAGATGAGGAAATAGAGGTTAATCAAAAATTAAAAGATACATCCTGACTTCTTCTGTTCGACTTCCCCGTTAGACAGGGGAAAGGATGGAAATACATGCCTGAGTAAAGCTGCAAGACAGATTTACATACTTTGGTCAGACCTAGGTTTCTTCTAGGACGGTATAGGAGGAAGCAATTGCATCCCAGCCAGAATGACATGTATCTTTTTGGTAACTTTCCACTATGAAACACCAAGAGAAAAGAGTGAATGTGAAATCTAGGTACAAATCATGCATTACCTTTTCCATCTCTAGCTCTCTCTAGACCTAGTAATGGTGGTACTGATCTTTAGGACTAAGGAAAATGTAGTATTTCTTTGGTTTAGCCGTATGTTTGCTGTGGGTGAGCTCGGAATAACCAGTAAACTGATTTTGTTTCTCTGGCTGGGGTCAATCTGAAATCTGGGTGTTTTAGCTAATTCCAGAATTGAAGGGATCCCTCAACACAAGCTTGTGAACTAGTTTAAGGCCTAATTGTTTACAGAAGATTTTGTGATCGTTTCCTTTGACTTTCATTAGCCTTAACCTTCACAATGTATAAAAGGCAACAGATATTTCATCAGGGAGTATATTTATCAATATCATAAGTAGTATATTCAACCAGAAAAAAGTCTTTAAAAACACAGACCCACTGCACCAAAACAAAACAAATCACTTTTTCATAATAGATTGGGAAAATAAGCAGTATTTAAGATGAAGATATTTTACTAAAGTTCATAAAGGGGAACAAAAGAGTTTGCAGCAAGAAAACTTGTGTGCACTTTAATGAAATGATTTTCAGATTATAAAATGTGAAGGAAAAAAGCATTAAAGCCAAACAACAAAAAACCAAAAAGCAAGGTGTGTGACTTTCATCATTCTGCTCTCTGCAGAAGCTGCTTTTTTATTGTCAGATTTAATAGAAAACTTGTGTTTCAACCAGCTCTAAGCTCTACTAAACAGCCTTCTATCCTTGGCTCACCCTTCAAAATCTGACCTCCTTGGACTAGGTTTTTCATACAGGCCTCTTGTCATCTTGTCATAATATGAAGCTTATATTTCCTGGCATAGAGAAAGAAAATTCAAAATACTTCATTTTCCACATTAAATGAGTCATTTGTTAACACTTGAAGCAGTATCTGGAATTCTTTTACCGTTTTGAATTTGCCAGCACTTGCTGACTTTATTATCTTTTGAAGGTAAATATAACTCCTCTTTCCATTTCTTAAACTGCTAGTGGAGAACTTTGAATGGGCTTGCTTAAATTTCTGTTGTTACTGGTCAGCACTGAAATGCAAAGCTTGGATTTCTGGGTGCTGAGCTCCAATACTCTTCACAGATGTCAGCAGATGCTGAAGTCTATCTGGTTTTGAAAAATATCTGGAAAACAGCCTACCAAATTATTGTGTCTAACTGTAGGCACCTACATTCAAAGTGCAACCGAGGACAATTAAAACTCCACTCTTAAGTTATACATAAAGAAAATAAGAGAGGTAGAGAAAAATAAGATATCAATTGCAATGTTATAGCCTGGGGGCATGAAAATTAGGAAAGTAACTTTTGGACTGAGATATGAACTGCAGCCAAACAAGTGTCTCTGTGAAAGTGACTCATGTACAAAGCCTGGGTTGAGTGAATAGTGACAGTGAAGGGCTTGCTGACAACTTTCTGTGATCTAATTATTCCATGATGTTCTTATGTGCATGTTATATAATGTGGTTAGAATGGGAGGGGGAAGAGAAAGTGGATTTTTTTTTTAATTGACAATTTTTTCAGGTAATGGTGCTTCTGCCCATAAATAAACTTAATCTAATTTTATGCTGTGTCCATGATATAATATCATGATGCAAACTACCTTTATTATGCATCTACAGTAACTTCATTCTGCAAATGGACAAACCCTACTTGAAGCTCTCCTTTTCAATAGGGTTTGGGATCTGACCAGAGGATACATGTTGGGATGCTGCCACCTCACATTTTTTATATTCTATTTCATACACACACACAGCCACATGAGCCGTGTCTCTTCCCAGAGTTACAGAGAGAACATGTGCACTGTATCTGTTCAGAATAATGACAGGGGAGCAAGTTCAAACCAGGAAACATCATACCTAAATTTGTGATCTTATCTGTATGCTGAATATAGTAACATGTAAATATTATTTCTTGAGCACAGTGAAAGCTACTAAGTATTAAAACTCTTGAGATCTCTTCACTCTATTATTAATGAACCTAAAAAATTCCCAAGCCTTTATCTGGTAATTGAAGCTTTCATTATTTTTATATGAGATAGAACAAAATAATATTAATATCTTTCCATATATTCAGAGATTTACAGAAACTTTATTAACTGAGCTGAATGAAATTAAAGGACTTATTTCTCAAATGTGATGACTATTAAAGATGATAATGAAAACTAACCAGTTTATGGTTATTCTCCAGAGTGACTGAATCTAATTATTTCTGCTTTTTAGCTTTTAATGTAACAATAACAGTATTTTTTCCGTATCAAAACCTGAGTGGGCGTTCAGGGACCCTTTATAAAAGAGTGTGGGTCCCTGCAATACCTTACTTTTAGCTGTGAGAGGATTGTTATTCTGGATAAAGGTGGATTTCTTATGGGGTTGAGAAAATATATCTTTTGGAAACTGCTGGTGAGCAAAGCAAAATGTGGGAATGAACAACACACAGAAAAATTCTAAATGGATGTTTATGCTCTTCAATTCAAGGACCAATAAAGCTAATACAAAGTTTTCACTTTAATTCCATTTAACACTTGAAAGGCAAATGAATCATAGTGATCTCCCTTCACCTTAGAAACTTCTGTGGAAAAAAATTAAAAATACACGTTAACATTGCCCTTCTTCAATTCTTTCAAATTCAATGCAACACAAGATAGTAGTTTCAGAGTTAAATATAGATATCAAAATTTAGAGGAGAAATTTTACAAGGAGGGTCCCAGTAAATCTATGCTAAATTAGCTTATCAGCTGAACTTTTTGCTGAGCATTTTTAAAGGTGTATTTAAAAAGTGAATTATATCCTGCTTGCTATAAAATCACGTGTACTGTCCTCCTCTATTTATACCTTCTGCTAATGGATGCTCTAGTATAAAACTGCTAGTGCAAATGGCAATAGCTCTGAAAGCAATCAGCCTGGAAGTAGTTCATAAAAAGCTAGAAGTGTGGCAATATTCTCAGCAAGCTGGGGAATAGAAAACCACAAGCAATAAATGCATTCTTTCTACTTCACTAGATTCTACTTCCTCTCTGTTAGAGTTCTGGATTCATGACAAAGTTAATGTAAAAAGAGAAAAGTAAAAAAAAAAAAAATCCAGTTGCCTTTCAAAGGACCAATAATACACACTGAAGACATTTGTCAAAATGTATAGGCACTGACAATATAATTCTTTTTCTTTTTTAACTTCTTTTTATTCTGAAATATGGGATGAATCAAGGATATAATTCAGAGAAAAATTTAATTCTTGATATTATTTGTGAGACACATACATCACTTACTGTAGTAAGGCACTGGAGCATGATTTGTTAGATATTTGGAAAAAATGGTGAATAGTCAGATTGATAGACAAGTTTTCTCTTTCAAAGGACCAATAATACACACTGAAGACATTTGTCAAAATGTATAGGCACTGACAATATAATTCTTTTTCTTTTTTAACTTCTTTTTATTCTGAAATATGGGATGAATCAAGGATATAATTCAGAGAAAAATTTAATTCTTGATATTATTTGTGAGACACATACATCACTTACTGTAGTAAGGCACTGGAGCATGATTTGTTAGATATTTGGAAAAAATGGTGAATAGTCAGATTGATAGACCAGTTCTCTCCTCTTCTCTCCTCTCCTCTCCTCTCCTGTGGACTGATCCTGTTAAGATATTAATTTTGCAGTGTTGAATTTAGTAGAATCCCAGGCAATGACATTAGTGGGTTTAAGATCAACATCTAGTGACATCAGCATTTTTTTTTCCTTGATCATATCTTCCTTTGGCTGGAAAAGGTGTTTGAGAAATAAAGACTGAGTAAAAAAAAAATAGAAAGAAAAAGAAAAAAAAAAAGAAAAATAGACAGCCAAAACACCCCTTTGTCATCTTAGAATACCATTGAAATAGAATTGATTTTATTTAATGGACCATGACTTCTTTTCTCCTTATCTCTGTTTTACAGTTGAGGAACAGAAAATAGTGCAGCAATGCAAAAGATCAACAATATTGGGGGAAATAGAAGCTTGCTGTCATGTGGCCAGAATAATAACTGATTGATTTCATAAGCATTTATGATTTTACACAAACACATTTTAGAAATGTTCTTCTTCATATAATGAGGTGTTCTATAAAAATAGCCTTAGCGTGTTACAATCTTTGAGAAAAAGGATTTAAAAGTCTGAGTGGAGCAAGGACTGAGGGCAGGTCATAGGTGTGCTGTATAATTTTGTTCGTTTCAGACTATTCTAAAGCTCTGTACTTAAAAGAAGGTAACGCTCAATTTATTTGTGATGTGGAACAATTTTCTTAGCCCAACAGGCCAGGAAGCAGTTTACCCTTTGCTGCAAACAAAGTGCTATAAGAAATGATTTCTCAGGCAAGAGATCAAACACCCTGTTGCCCTAAGTATGCTACAGATCATAGCTCTGGCAGACCAAGGTTACTTTAGATAAACATCCCAGCCTAAAATGAGATTTTTTTTCCTGTCTTACAAGTGTTTTATTTACTGCTGGAACAGTTGTTATTGGAAAAAAGTGTGGCTGAGGCCAGATCATTAATCATTAAAGACAGCTCTTTTACAATCAAAGTTATAGCACAGTTTATTTAAGGAAAAAAAAAAAAAGCAGCATGTTCAAATCAAGTCCATTTCTGGGCAGGCTTATTCTATTTATACCACTTTGGCATTGCCAGAAGAATTAGGACTGGGACCAAATTCAGACCAGCTCTATTGTGTAGTTCTTTGCCATTTGTCTTAAGTGCCTTCTGTGAAAGGTAAAGGGAAGGCAAAGGGCAAAACTCAGGAGCTTTTCTGTCATGTAGGCCATCCACAGCTTCGTTCATGCTGCAAACACCCTTCCCTGCAGCATCCTGAGTCTGCTCTCACTTTTATTGCATGACATACCTGTGGGCTGTCACCAGGCGAGGAGCAAACTCCAGAGGAAGGAAGGCTACTTTTCTGTGTGGAAACTACAGATCTGAAGAGGCTTATCCCATCAAGGCCATATCATCGTGAAAATGAATAACCAGCCTGATCAATATGCCCATAATTTGCTTATTATCAGGAATATAAGAACAGGAAAGATGATACCAAGCCAATTTGAGGAGGAAAGGAAGAGTGAATTCCTCATCTAAGTATCCAGGGTCAAGAAGGTCTTTGGCTTAGTACTTTGTTCATATGCTCAGAGTAGAAAAAGAAATGTCAGAGTTTCAAGATGTGGGAAAATACTTGTGACATAACCCTGTGGTTGTGAGACTTTTTGCCAGAGCACCAGTTTATGACCATGTCAAGAACAATTACAATCAGCTCTGGGAATGTTTCCTCGAATCAGTCAGAAACCTACCCAGACTTGATCACTTCCCAGAGCTATCAAAGAACCTTTTAGAGTGTTGTCACCAATGTAAGGCAAGGAGAAAATATGGAGCATCAATAAGGTTGGTTGGGCATCATCTTATCTCGAGACAATTAAAAAAGAGATTCCAAGGCAGAATTGGACTCAAGTTTTGAGCATTGACTACATAAGAGGAGACAAGGGAAGATATAGTCTCAAATTTAAGTCTAGCACTATTACCCTCACTCAGGGTTTTTGCATAGGTTCATTGCATAGTCATGTGACAGAGCCACTGACATGAGTCTTGAGGCAAAGGAACATTTCCAGCTTTTCAGGATCCTGGTGAGAATGAGGTTAACATGTGAGAACTGCAAAATGTGGAAAATCTGCGGCAACTTTCACACAAAAGAGGATTTTGTGTGAAAGCAGGGGGAATGGGTAGAGCAACATGCCAAGGAACTGCACTGATTCATCCAACTTGCTTAAATTTTTGTACTAGGAGAATAAGAAGCTAAAAAACTTGTCAAAAACATAAATTTTAGGAAGTAACAATTCAGCTGTCAGCATTAGTGGAAAATTCAAGTGCATTAACTAGTGCATTTCCTAGTTGATCTGTCATGACAGAGACCAAGGATCAAAGATAACATTAAGTAAAATTTTAAGTTATCTGGAGCTCATAATTACAGTTTTAAAATTACCCTTGGTTGTCTAAGTTAAAGATGCATTTTCACTACCTCAGCAGATGATTTGCATTAGATATAAAGCCAGAAAAAATGTTAACTTGAGCTCATAGGTTATCATACAGATTTCTAATGCAAGTATTAAGTTTGCTGAAAAACATCTAATTTGCTGCTCTCTAATACTTATTTTTACATTTTTCAAATCTGTGTATTTATGAATTTGCTGAAGTATATTTCCTCCTCTACTTCAAAGGTCCCTTTATATTCTCAGCACCAGATTTTGGCTATTATACCTTTAATGATGTCGCAGAAATAACCAGTTTACCATTACTGCTAGGGAGTGGAACAGGAAAAATAATTTGATTACAAGAGAACATCTGATTAACTAGCATGGATACCGCATATACAACATTGATATTGATTCATGTTTTCTTTATGAAAAACTACTAACTAAATCTCAGTCTTCCCTAGATGATAGTTCTCTTTTCTTGGATCTATATTACTTTGTGCTGGCTAACAATGTATTTATTTAATGCATATTTTCTGTGAAGACATATTATTGGACTCAGTCTCTCCAAGATGGAATATAAGTCTGCTGTTCTTTTGGTCTATGCTCATTCACCATTCCAAGTCAGTAGTTAAAAAATCATCCAATACAGATCTCAGGGCACTGGAACATAAAAGCCTTGTAAATTCATTGAGATTTGGCTCTCTGGGAGGAAATGTAAATATAGCTAACATTTGGAAAACTTGGTGGTTAGCCTATATAAATCATGTGCAAAGGTTGAAGATCCCAAACTTTTCTGAGCATGAGGAGCAGCGGGAGCATGGAGAACCTCCAGTATCTCTGAATAAGGTTGAGCTATCAAGGTTTTATCACTCCTTAATAACCTTATAGAAGATTATGCTGTTATAAATTCATAACTTTAACTACTCTGAAAGATATGGGCTTAAATACAGCTGTGCAATATTACTTTCTTTGTAAATTTGTTTATTCACCCATGAAAAAATTTACCTAAGGATTCATCTCACAGGAAGAAGTGGCTCCTGCACTTCTTCAAACATATTTATGGGAATGATGTGTAGATTTACCCACTTCTTGAAATTTCTATCTCTACTAGTTGGAAAGCATTTTGATTAAGCTTTTCTTAGTACTGAATAATGTCAGTGTACTGAAAAGTTCTGCTAAGCCCTTTTTCCTTTATTTGTCCAATCCAAAAATTATGAAAACAAGTAATTAACTCTGCTTGTTTGGCTCTTTTTAGATTTGATTCTAGTAAAACTTAAACAATGGTAATTAACCATATTTTGCACATGTGGTGAGCATACATAGAGATTTTACTGCTGTGAAATGTTCATCTAATAAGTGAAGTAAAGCAATCACGGTTACATTTTTCTTTTAATAAAATATGTTTTTAGAGAAAGACAAAGACAAAATAAACCCTAGTTTACAAATTTCCAGAGATGCTTTGGAGGTCATTAGAATCAGAGGTTATAAAGATAACAATATCTCCATACATCTCAGCACCAAAGATCTATTTCAAGTCTGCAAGCTGTTACAAGAATTGTATTTATTTCTCTTGTCATAAAGATTTTGGGACTGAAATTCATAACTTCATCTAAATTTTTTTTAATATTTTCCTATCATTTATACTCCTGCAAAAGCATAGCTAGCAGCAGGAAAAAAACTCCCGCAATTAATGAATGTTAAGAAATACTTAGTAAAATTCTCAGGATTTACTCAAAGGATTGAGAACAAATGTGTATTTTAACAGAATATCAGACAAACTGCAACATCAAATGCTCTGGAGATTAATATGCAATAATTCCTTGATGACCAGAGCCTTACTGTCTGTGACACAGATGGAATTAAAGGCATAGACACATCTGGATTAGTTTAATCTTTGCTCAGCTATAACAGGGAATAAAGAAGACAACTAAGTAAGCTCATTTTTGTTGTTAATGAACATCTGGCGTTCCTGATCATTCTAACTGTAAATAATATCTGATCCAAAATATTTCACATTCTGCATATTAAAATAATATATCCAAAGATCTAAGAGAATACCTGAAGGGCAATAGCAATAAAACACAGTGGCACTAAGAAAGAATTCACTGTTAAATAAGAAATGAGCGTAGCTTCCTGACCCGTTCGAGATGAATGTAGTCAAAGAGCTATATTTATGATAACAGTGACACTGACAAGGCTGGTTAAAAATTGTTCACCCAGGAGACTTGTACTGTTTCTTAGTAGAAATCTGAGGTTTTGATAATTTTCCCTATAAATACTATAGTTTATTTCCTTTTTTTCTTCTTTTTGATCCTCAGAGAAAAGCTAAACTTTTCTACTGAAAAAATGTCAATTAGCTGTAATAATACTCTGAACAGTGTGAATATTTGGAAGATTAACAAATTTATGCTCCTGAATGATTGGGATGATCAGTGATTTGCTGCTAGGATGTTTTTAAATGTAAAACTATTTAGAACTGGTTCTCTTCATGTTTTCCGCCATATATCTCCATACAAACAGTATCTTGGCCAAATTCTACACATCAGTGCAGAGCTCCAAGATTCCCTCTCCCTACTAAGTGTTTATTCCTTTCATTTAGGATTGCTGAAGTTTTGGTATCTTCTTTATTTCCCTAAGATATCTTCTTGAACACAGACATAAACTTACTGCTGTTAGTTTTGAACTTGTCATGTTCTATCTTCCTTGACAACAGTTCAAAGAATATTTAAGATTTTCCAGTTTGTGGCATATGCATGCCTTGTTTGTGGCTAAGACATGCTCTATACATATTATGCCACCATTTGGTAGGAAATCTTTAGTGAAAGGAAATTACCTAGGTATTGTGGCTTTATTTAATGTTGAAAGAAAGCTTTTGGCTTGGCATCTTTGGGGTTCTTGTTTAGCTGTTTCTGGTTTGGTTTTTTTTTTTTTTTTTGTATTTGTTTTTGCTTTTTTTTTTTTTGTTTTTTATTTTGTTTTTGTTGGTTGGTTTTTTTTGGGAGGAGATTAGCAGAAAAAAGGGCTCATGAATGTTTTTACTTCACTGGACAGAAAAAAAGGAAAAATGTGGAAATAGGCACAAGCTGCAGTAAGAGAAATTCTGTCTAGATTCTAGGAAAATTTCACAATGAAGCTGCTCAAACATGGGAACATGTTGCCCAAAGCATCTGTGAAAATTTATATTCTTGTGGAAATAACATAACTCAAACTCCATTTGGATAGAACCCTGAGTCAGCTGAGCTGACTGAAGCTGGTACCGCTTTGAGTGGGAGAAGTGGGTTTGGACCAGATGATCCACATTTTTGTTTGGTTTTTTTTTTTTTTTTTTTATTTGTTTTTGCTTTTTTTTTTTTTGTTTTTTATTTGTTTTTGTTGGTTGGTTTTTTTTGGGAGGAGATTAGCAGAAAAAAGGGCTCATGAATGTTTTTACTTCACTGGACAGAAAAAAAGGAAAAATGTGGAAATAGGCACAAGCTGCAGTAAGAGAAATTCTGTCTAGATTCTAGGAAAATTTCACAATGAAGCTGCTCAAACATGGGAACATGTTGCCCAAAGCATCTGTGAAAATTTATATTCTTGTGGAAATAACATAACTCAAACTCCATTTGGATAGAACCCTGAGTCAGCTGAGCTGACTGAAGCTGGTACCGCTTTGAGTGGGAGAAGTGGGTTTGGACCAGATGATCCACAGGAGTAAGATCCAAGATTTATTTCTTTTTGGGTATCATCCTAATTTTCTTACAGTTGCCAAGGGGAGGGAAGTTGCCAGTGGCCAGCACTGTAGAATCTGCCCCTCTTCCACTAGTGCCTGTCCCCTCCCATCCCCAGGGAGAACATGAGTCCAAATGTGATCCCAGCCCTGCCCAGCCAAGGGTGTCTGCGTGGGCATTGCAGGGGAGGGAGCCCAGCCCAACCCCACCAGTCTGGGCACCACCACCAGGGCTGGAAGGACCGATGGGCGATGGGCCACAGCACCATGGGTCAGACAATCCATGGGGTTTGGGAGTTTTTGGAGATTTGTCCATCTTTCTTTTTGTTCTCTCAGGCTTGGTGAAGGGGAATATGAGCTGTGGAGGCATCAACCACTTTCTCCTTTATTCAGGAGGCTGTGTGGCACCCACTGTGATAACATCCATCATTTTGTCTCTGCCTTTATAGCCAAGCAGAGATGGGTTGTGGGGATGAGCACATTTTTGTGTGTAAATCACTCTCTCTTTCTTATACTTTTTTATTAATATTGTTGCTATTACTGTTCTTTGCTTATCCCATGCCTGATTGTTTTCAGGGAATTATCTCAACCAATAACCTCTGCCTTTGTCCCTGTCTCACAAGAGGGGGTGGCAGGAGAGAAAGGTCTTGTTTGCAGTTTAATTCTCAGCTGGTTTTAAGCAAAAAAAAAATTTAAGATTCAGTTCAATTTATCTTTGAGGCCAAACTGGATGGACCTCTTTGCAGCCTTAGCAGTGAAAAATGTCCCTGACCATGGCAAAGAGGTTGGAACTATGTGATATTTAAAACCCCTTCCAACACGGGCAATTCTATGACCCTATGATCTTTAATGTGTCATTAATCAAATCCTTTTACTACAAGTAAGTGTCATTACAATAATATTTTTTAATTTGCTAACACAATTAAAGTTCTTTCCCTTTTTCTCTTTTAGCTCTCACGTCCTCTATAGAGCCCTGTAATAAGGTCTGAACATGATCTTAACCATAGCAAAGACCAGACTAGGTAATTTCTATGAAATGAATAACTGAATTTACAAACTATGTTAATAAACATGAACCCTTTTCTGAAGGTAAATTATAAAGAGAATGGGACAAATACTTTTATATTATATTGTTTTACTGTCCAGCTTTTTAAAAATTGCTGATATCATGCTCTCATACAGATGGAAAAGTCACAAATATAACACAATACAATTATGACCAAAAAAGTATGTCATAAACACATATAAAATAAAAATGAAAATTCTTGTACAAGCAATCCCATTATTAATTTTTGATGGAATTCAAAAATTTATATTGAAAATTTGAAATAATTTTTTAGCCAAAATATCTCACTGAAGTTCCTGGCAATGAATTCTTTGTTATCAGTACCTAAGGATTAATAAAAAAACTTATTTTCTTTTTTTTAATCTTTTGCAGAGTGTGAAGAAGAATAATAAATTCAATTACATAGTCAACCTCTCAAATTTAGATTTTCTACAAAAGGTCATGTAATTCTCTGTCATATATTAATAAATTCTCCTAGTTTCCTGTTCACCATATATTTATATAAATGAATGTGAATAAAAGTCTCTCTAATGACTGTTATAATTTCCACAACCATGTCCCCTACTTCTAGACTCAGTAATTTCCCTTTTTTTATTTCTTTATGTGGCCTTCCCCCTCCCCCTGTAAAAAGTTTTGATCTATTAAGTTATATTTCTTCTCTTTTCTTAAGCCTGTTTTTGAAAGGATTTATTTATTCCATCCTCTGCTAGGACCATATGTTGATTTAACATGTGTTCTGCAATTACTCTGCAAAGACAATCCCAAATCCCTCTCTGTACCCTTGATAACTGCCTGGTATTTAGTGCTCCCTCTCATATTGTATTTCAGTAAACCTAACATATTTGCAGCTGGTTTCCTTTTCTGTATCCTGTATGCAGATGAGAAACATCAAAAGACTTGGAGTCGTAACACCTGTTGGATTTCCTTCTGTATGTATTTGCAGACTGGAACATTTCTGTTTGACATGTAATCTGCTTTCTGTTTCAAAATAGTTTCCTTTCCATTGACTCATGTGCTCCTGAATGATTCCCTGCTCATCTCTATTTTCTGGATCAGAAAGCACTGCCCACAAAAAAGACACAGAAAAGACACATATAAAAACTTCTGATAGGAGGTATGACAGATTTACAGCCTTCAGAGGAATGTGCAAAAGAAGTCATAATAATAGTACTGACTGTGCCTGTCTCCAATTTTATCTACATTTGCACTAAGCCAAAACCAGGACAATTATCATTACAATTAGCATCTATGTTGTGATTAGTGTTATTATGACAGTCAATAGCAGTCTTGTCCTTCCCTGTTGTACAGCTCACTAAGGTTTATGTAGACCATCAAGTTCGACTTATTTTCTTTTGATAACAAAAATATTCAATTCCTTGACAGATATAATTATTTTATGTAAATTTGGGTTGCAAGACAGTATGCCTCTGTCTACAGTTCTAGGTAGAAGAAGGATCATCAAACCCTAAAGATCACTTTTTCTACCAAACCCACGTTATTTACTGTAGCATTGCCTTGGGCTTGACCTCTCTCCTAAAGACAATGGATGTCACATGATATAATTGCTCCTATTCCATTTACAATGTGATCAACTATTTGCTTTGGCAAAATGCTTGGTTGTCTTTAAATCTTTCACAGTTTGTGAAGCAATGCTAAGTACCTCTTCTGGCTGAGGCACCTTTTAGGTGTGAACTATTTCAAGAAAATGTATAAATGCTAATAAATTATACATTATACTTTCACTTAGTTATATTAGGTTGGAAGAATACAAGAAAGCAAATAAATATAAAAGGACAGAAGCCTCCAGAGTACATTATATTGGATCTAACATCGAATAATGCCTACTTAGTAATTTGTTGTCTTAAAACAATCTTATTGAGTGCATATATGTACACATAATTCAACAAAATTTGGGCCTAAGTATCACAAGGCAGCAGAGAATTTCATCCACTCTAATCTGCCTCAGCTTTTCTTATCCTTGTTCACATTGTATTAGGAATTAATTTCAGATGCAATGAGCTGTTTACTCTGACAAACTCAGTGCCAAAGAGGCTCAATCTAAAAATACATCTGAGTCTATAGTGCCTATTAATAGGATGCAAGTGTGACATGCAATGTAAAACATTTAGATTCTTCCTAATGCAACACAGATTATGAAAGACATTGCTGGTACACTTTGGATGTCCATCAGGATAAGCAAATCCTTTTTAAAAGTGCATGGGTATTTGACTCCAATGAGGTTGCATGGGGAATAAGTCAGAACAGTACAGGCCCCGGGGGTTTTATGAGGCATGAATTTCTATAAATTTCTATTTTTTTATATAATTCCACTGTTTCTTGACTACATAAAATAAAAATTAGTTTCAGAAAAACCAATTCCTGTTTTCAAACACAGATCTACAGCCAGAAGTAAAACATTAGACTACTTTTTTTTTGTGCCCACTTACCACAATTGATTTCTCCTGTGTAAAATGGAATCTAAAACCGATTTTAGAAATTGCAAAGTATATGAAGACTTAAAAAGATTTTTCATAAATATATTCAATTTAATTAGGCAATTACAAAGGCATTTTTCCATTAAATAACATATTTTGGAAAAATATGAAAATACTTTCATTTTTTTTATTTTATGAATGACATTTATTTATAGAAATTGGATTGATATTTTTTGTTTATTTCAAATCAGCCTAGTTAAATTACTAGCAAAGATGTAGAACTGAAAGAAGATGCTTTCTATTCCAGCAAAAATGGTCTTGACTAACAGGGTTTTACACTGAAACCACTATAGTTATGTTGATCTACATCAGCCAGGGATCTCAGTCTTATAAACAATTTGAGTCTTGCTTTTACTAATAGTCTATATGTTCAGTTTCAAAAGGGATACTCACATTTGACGTGGAACACATGTGGAAATATTTGGGATATAAAAATAGCAATAGACAAAATACTTTAGAATATGATATAAATGGTCATATTCTGGAAATATGTTGGGATTCTTTGCACCTAATAAACAGACAATAGACACTCCATGCTGCCACATTGGCCATTTTGTTCTCTTAAACTGGAAAACAAGCAGCTGATACTTTTTCTGATGAAGCTGAAAAAGAATATATCTGGTGCTATTGAAGAAGTGTAATAAAGGAAAGAATTGCCACATATGAAACGATGGCATTGCTAGAGTGCTGTGAGATTCTGTGATTAAATAAACTGGTGTTTGAAGAATTGTGTGCCAGCCTATGTAAAGCAACTGGAAATTTGGGGGTTTGATACTGATCTTATTGTTAATATCATATGTTGTTTATAAACTAATGAAAAACTTTAGAATAAACTTAGGTTAGCATTAATTAGCTTATTTTTTCCCTGTTAAAAGAATATTCCTGGGGCACATTCTTCTGACAGATTGGCCTGGCCCTTTGCTTTCTGGCTTTCTAGCTTTTACTGAATTTTACTCTTCATCCTTTCCTAAATCCTGCCTTCATTATGCATTTGATTTTAAAGGATGAATAAAATACTTCAACTTTAGTTGATAGACCTCCATTTCCATATAGTAATTCTTTCTGCACTATTCCACTGTAAACTGTTTTCTTCCAGAGGGTTTCTTGCTAGCAGTTTGTGGAGAATTCTGCTCTGGATGAGATTGGGAAGATCTCTGTATAATGACTTCACAGGAAAAGAGACACTGGAAGAAAGGCGGCCAGTTCCCTTCTCTGTTCAACCACAGGAACAGGACATCAAATCCTGCTTCACATATTCCACACAATTCAGATAGCACTTGAATAATGGAGATTATTTTTTACAATGTGGCAATGCCTACATTAGAAAGTAAATCAACAGAGTGGTTTTACAGAGTGTAGTTAGTGCTGGTGGTGCGGTGTCCACACCACAAGTATTTCAAGGATTATTTCCCAAATCCCTTTTTTCTTGTCTCAGGACCTCGATATGATGATTAGAGCACATTATCATCTTTCAGGAATTTCTCTTCTGGATTCATTTTCTCTTTAAGGAATCCAGTTTTCATGCTTTGAGGCCATCATCTGCTGCCAGCCATGGCACGATAATTGAGGCAGCTAGGATATTTCTTCCAAACATACTGATACTGATTAGAATGAGAATGCTAGATACGCCTTTCATTTTCTTTTCTACACTAAACTATTGGAGTCTTGGTAGCATCAGGATTGTCATGATGCTGTACAGTGTAGAGTAAGTCATATGGGGAAATTCTGAAACATAAAAGTCTTGATGCTGAACCATTAAAATGAATAATGAATACAGTTTAGAGTAGAAGTATGTGAGCAGCAATTTTTTTTCTTTGTTACTTACTAAGATGTGATGACTTTCTTGATTTACTTGTGAAAAATAGAGAGTTCAACTTTGAATTAGTTCTTTACTTCTCTCTTCATGGCATCAACATCTATTGGTCAGCACGGTAGGAATAGAAGAATAGCTGATGGAATTTTCTGTTCCAAAGGACATATGCAACTCCTTAAGAAGTATATTTAGGCCTACACTGTATTATTTAGACACAACCCATATGTAGGGTGTGGTATGGATCTGGACAAGATCACAGCTTCTTGGCACCTAAAGTACTTGGTTTACTTTGGCCCTATACAGTTTCCAGATTTCTTGGAAATTCTCCTGGAGTTCATACTGAACTGGATGAGGAAGAACATATGGAGATATTAATCCATGTGCTCATGCAAGCTTCATGACTGAAAACAGCTAACTGCCTGCTTCCTCAGGGAAGAGCTGGTATATTTTGGTGCTTACTGGAAACTCAGTTCTTATTCTTTCATCACAAACCATGTTGCTGGTCCTTTACAAACCTGCTGTGCAAGCACTTCTGTTCAATGTTCGTTCTGTCAGGGGACCATTAGGGAATTCCCATGTCCATTCAGCAGCCCAGCAAGGTCACCCTCACCCAGGAGATGCCTCCAATGAAAACCAGCAAAGTGGATAATACTGTAAGGCTTTAAAACATTTTGGGTATTGATTTTTTAGAAGATTTTATTGCTCTTGTATCTTCTATTGAGGTAGTTTTTAACATGCAGTAAGTACATTGAACAAAATATCTTTATGTGATCTCTATATGCTCTATGTTTCACATTGTTGAAGGTTTTTAGCCTCTACTTTCAGCATGATAGTGGAAATGTTCATAATACTTGGGCTATAGCATGTGCCCATCCTTTACACATTCTGTACTGGCCTACAACTGGGGGGGAGGGGGTATAGGCACAGAAAACTCCTCAAAAATTATTTGGGAACTCCCAAATTTAACTTCACCATTTTCCGTCACCAATGAGGCCCTAAACCCAGCAATGACTAAGCCAGGTTCTTCTCTCAGTTTCACTTCTAATTAGGAGTAACTCCTCTAAGACTGAAACTGATTATTTTGAGTTGAACTTTGTGGTCAACAGCCAGCACGCCCTGCATAAATCCAGTATGTTTCTATCTAAATTTTTGGTCAATATTTTTTCTTGTCATATATTATAATTGAATATTACCCTCTTGTAGTTTAGGACAAAAAAGACTTTAAATCCTACTCTATTTCCAGTAAATAATATTGCATTTTTGAGTGCTGCTGATTTACTGGTTCTCTGATTTTGGTCTTAAGAAAGCCACACAGAAGTATGAAATTGATATTGCCTTGGAAATGAAAGGGAAGAGCCATCCCATTCCAGCTGAGGGGAGACTGGTTTGTGTGAAGATCTGTATCTACCTTCAAAAGATAAACACTGAAAATTGCAGCATCCTCACTGACGCAGGGCCATTGTCAACAATTTAAGCAATGATTGTTGCTAAGTAAATTTAACATAGAACTCAGTGAAACAAGATTATTCATAAAGAACTTACAGTAGGTTTACTTGTGCTCAGAGTTTTCCAGAACAAACAGTGGTTTGTTATTACAAGACTATAAATGACCCAAATCATCTTTCCTTACGAGAATTGCGAGCTAGCTGCCATGCCTAAGACACATTTTTTCAGCCAACAGCACTTTTTTTTTTTTTTTTTGCCAGGAATTATGTATTGACTAATGTGCTAAATTGCTGAAACTTTAATTGATTAGTCTTTTTTTTTCCAGATATCACAACCTTCCAGTCAGCTATGATGCCACATCAACAAAATCAGTTCTTGTCATTTACATACTCCTGATGAATAAAAGGAGTTTGAGAGAGAAAACCTATCACGTGCATCAGCTAGTTACCTTTCTTTTTAATGCATCATCCTTACTACTTGAGTTTGTTCAATTAATCTTTAAGTAAATCTACATAGTAATACAGCTTTTAAAAATTCATGGAGTTTGAAGGCAGGGGTTACTTACAGATCAAGTCTGAAATATCTGAACTAATAATTTGGTATATAATCTGGTATACAACTATCATCTGAGCTATTAAAAAAGATCCCATTTCTTTCTCAGAAAATACCAAGTTTCAATTCTATAAGAGAATCTTCAAAGACACAGAATACTCACTGTCAATGGGAAATTGTCTTTCTTTTTCAAAAATACTATCCTTATTTTTAGTTCACAATGGACTTTTTAATAAAAAGGAAATACAAACATAATTTTCTGGAATACAAACAAAAAACTCAACCAATACAAAAACCTCTAATTTGTTGCATAATAGAGATTTGCATGCTTAATTTCCTTCTGTGACAAAATAAAAGCATACTATACTGTCACATGCCAGAACAGAATTAAATACAATAGACTCACATTTTTACCTCTGCTCAATGCTTGAGTTCACAGTTACTGTGCAAATTGGACCTATGACCTTTCCTTATTTCCCTGAGCACATCCCTCTTGGGTTTCTGGCTGTTAAGTATTGCTTAGCTTAATACAGATTCACTCAAATCTTTGCTAAATCTGGGTCATGGTACCGAAGATCATTTTCTGACCAGATCTATCTTAACTTCAAACCCTTCAGTCTGCTCCCTTTGGCCAGCTAGCTTCCTTCAAGTTAAATACCATGTACTTAGAACAAAACCCTGAACCAAAAATCCTTAAATGGACTGTGCAAATTTTCAGACTGTAAGGTATTCACCTATCTTCCAAGCTGGTACCCAGCAAACCAGTTGCCTTCAAGCTCTTCCAGATTGTGCAGCCCTTTGACCTGATACATCAGCCTTTGAAAAAAGCAATGTTTTCAGCTAGATAGAAAAGGAAGCAAGGTCTAATTTGGTGCTTTATCTTCTAGGCGTGTGTTTGACAAGTCTTGGTTGTTGGTGTTATATGTTTCTTCCTGATTCATCACATCTGTAAAATACGTATTTCTCAAAAATCATTATAAATTAATCTGAAATCACACAGCTAACAAGACCTCATATCATCACATCACTGTCTTGGAACACCTCATGTGCTGTGTCCATAAAACTGTGCTTAGTGATATTTGGAATATTCCTCTGGAAGAACTCCCAACTGTTTGACACCAAGGTGCCTGTTGTGGCCTTCATAAAAAGCTGATTTATGTGATCCCGTTTTTTGAAAATATTACCTTTCTAGAAATCCTAGACTCATATAAAAATCTGTTGATATTTCAGCTGTCTATAGCAGAGACCTTTAGAAATTATAGTCTTAAAACCACTTTCAACATGCAATGCTTTTTGTTTTCTAAGAGAAATTTAAGATCTTTCTCTTGAACATAAAGGAGTTCCACTACACCTAAGTTTTGGGCAGCTGCCATAGCCTGAAATTCTGATCTTATCCAGTAGCTCACAAAAGCAACTGATTTTGTAAAATGTGAAGAAAATAATTCCCATTAAAAAAAAAAAAAAACCACAAAAAACCACCAGAACTGTTTTAACTATGTAAAGAATTAAATAACAGGGTGTACATACAGGTTGTACTGTAACAGTCATAGAAACACAAAGGGATAGAAGACCAATATATACATATGAAATTAACCTATACTTGTTGTAATAAAAGGCAGCTGTATAGGCTGGAAGGGGATCATGATGTTTTCTGACAGATTAATCTAGCCAGAAACAACCAGATTCTAATTCTGGTTCTGAGAATAGCTGCAGAAATGGTGTGAGATACTTTTTAGAGGCTGAATGCAATGGACATGGCAATCTTCAATACCTAAAGTTTCTTCTTAGTTCTTGGAGGCTGAGAAATAAACACTTATAGAAGATGCACTGAGTTTTTCAGACAAAAGAAAACTAATGTAACTTGTCATTTTTACCTGATATTGACATATATGTATAATGAATCATAATGGAAGTAATGGCCTGTTTTATTTAAAAATTGACTGTGTAACTTGCCATAAATATTTTTTAGCCAATTTGAGCATTACAAGTTGGGATTTGGCTGGTTTGTGAGCACTTCACATTTAGACTGTCCTGTTCAGACTTGCCAAAACAGATGTTTACTTGCTGGAAATATGTTTTACTTTCTGTCAAAATATAGAGCTCTTCTAGAGGTAAGAAAGCACTTTCCTTTGTGTCAGAAGTCTCGAAGGTTTTTAAAACTCCTGGGCCCTATTTCCCTCTTGCAAACAATGGAGTAAAACAGGCAGAGCTCCATGGCAACGGGTGGAGGGCGGCAGCTCCATCTGGAGATATGGAAATGGATGTGATTGCAACAGCACTGCAAAACTGCTGGATTTAACTTATGTCCAAAAGAAAATCCTGCCAATAACTTCTCAAAATTGATGACTCTCCATTACCATTTCTCCTCTGTCTATTTAGTCACTGCTACCCTTCTCCCTGGAAAGGCTTGAGAGGGCACAAAGTGGTCAGATAATTCAAAGGCCAACAGTTCCTGTTCTATGTACTCATAGAATGAAAGGTTTTATTGTATCTAATAATTTGTTAATGATATATCTGACACGATACAAACACCTAGATCTAATCTGAGAGTCACTGTGTGGGATTAGAGAGCAGCCTAAGGGGCAATGTCAGACAGGACTGAGTGTCTTCAAGGTCCACATGTGAAAAGTTCCAAAACTTTGAGCTTCTGATCAAATGCAGATTATAAAAGCCAAGCTTAATATCTGGAAATCCATGGGCTGCCAGAGATCTGAACAGGTATCAAAACTGCAAAGAAGGCACATTTATGAGACTTTGGGACTTTCATATAGGCTCTGTTAACACACAAACACACAATGGCACATACAGCATTTTCTGTCTAAATGCAGTCATTGCCTTGCTACACTTCTTTGGCTGCTTTTAAAGGTACCTTTTATAGCTTCCACAAAATTTATTGTAGATTGTTTCTATATGAGTATATTTTAGGAATTTTGAAAGCATAGCTTATGGTTTTTTTTGCTGATTGTGTATCTCAATTAATTATAAGAAAGTTGTTATATGCTTGAGAATCAAAATGGAACTAGAAAAGTAGCATCTCTCTTCACGGTTTGGATTCTGGCATATACAAATTCATCAAGCTGAAAATACCTCAGATTCCACCGGGTGTCTCCTTCTTTCAAAGGATTTGCATCCATAAATTGCAAATTTATTCCATCTTTTTCTTAGTCCATAAATTGATGTAGTATTTCTTATTTTATCATTTTAGACTTCAAAAGGGAACTGCTCTTATTCTGTGCTTAAAATGTTCAAATAAGAAATTTGCTCCTTTAGCATCAGTGTACTCAAAGAAATAATTAGTGATTTACCTCTTTCAGTACTGCACAATTTTTGAGGAGTAATGGGGTTTTAAATGGAAAGCTGAGTATATCTCTGAAGTGGCTGTTCATTAGCCTATTAAGGTAACACTTTAGATTTTATAAGATAAACCATTTGGCACTGCACTAGGTTATTGAACTTTCTTAAGTCAGTGAGGAAAGTCCAGTATAAGAGAGGTGAGAAAACACAGGTTTAAAATTCTGTCTTGAAAAATTCATCATCATTAATGCTTGAGAAAGATGGGCATCTGGAAAGATGTCCCCACAAAAATTATGTGGAAATTGCTTTTATATAAGTTTGAGTGCTTTCTTCACCTAATCTTATTTATGTTACTCCCATTAAGAGATGGAGAAAAATGGTGCTGTTCAATCCACCTAGCATTATATTCTCCTGTAATAGGATCACTGCAGTTTCCCTTAATATTCTCGAGAATTCTCCACTTCCCTGACTAGCACATAAAAGGAGCTAGAAATATAACTTAATCCAGGTGCAGATTAAATTGTTAATCCAGTTTTAGCTGACAATTTGGGCTCAACTGTAACTTAAAGTAAATTTGAATATGTTTACTTGATAGTTGAATCAGCTGAATTAGAGCATACTATTTTCAAAAAAATGTATAAACTAGTTCAGAACAATGAATTTCAGGTAGTACCATGTTTCACCTACGTATGCTATGGCTGAGATTGTAATAGGCCAAAGCAAAATATGCTTTAATATACATATGAAGAATATTCCACCATTCTTGACAAATATTTTAATGATATATGAGATCATGTTAATTGTGAAGTGGCAGGGATTTCATTAGTATGACAGCCACATGTAGGTCAGAAGGACAAGAACTGTACATGAGCAAGCAATGAATGATTGCAGCCCAGGCAAACAAAATATCCTGGGTTGCACCCACAGGAGATGGGGTAGTAGGGTGAGGGTGGTGATTCTGCTTGGTTCTGGTGAGACCTCACCTTCAGTGCTGCATCCAGCAGCTCTGAGCTCTGCAGGACCAGAAAAACATGGATCTCTTATGCCAGGTCCACAGGAGGATCCCAGAAATGACCAGAGGCCTGGAGACAGGCTGAGAGAGTTGGGATTGCTCAGCCTGTAGAAGAGAAGGCTGGAGAGATCTTGTTGTTGCTTTTCAGTGCTTATAGGGGGCTTGCAAGAAAAGTGAGGACAAACTCTTTAGCAGAGTCTGTTGGTTTTGATGCTTTTAGGCTAAAAGAGTATTGATTTTTGACTAAATATAAGGAAAAAGTTTGTTACAATGAGGTGGTGAAACACTGGAGCAGGTTGCCCAGAGAGGTGGCAGGAAACATTCAGGGTCAGTTTGGATGGGGCTCTGAGCAACCTGGTCTAGTGAAAAATGGCCCTGTCCAAGAGGATTGGAACAAGACGATTTTTTAGGCGATCTTTAGATTATCTTCCAACATGAACCATTCCAGGATTCTATGACAAGACTGAAAGGCAATTCTACATGCATATACATACAAAATCAATGTGCTGCACTGCTAGCTGTGCATGTTTTTATACTGCAATGCCTATTGACAATGCTTATTTCAAACCATAATTGCCCAGTGTCCACCTGCAAAGGACCATGACTCAATGCCAGGTGACATCTCATGCAGAGTTTATACTTGCATGCTGTTCATCTTGAAAAGTTCTTTTTCATCCCCAGCACCTGCACTCACAGATGTCTAGCCAGTAAATAATTTCTGCTCATCCTGCACAGAACAACTTGAAAAATATGTTATTGTAAGCAAGTTCCGGAACAAGCATAATACTTTTCTGAAAGTGGATTTTCAGTCATCCTAGGGAATTAAGGTACAAAAATTCTACCAGCCTGGATTTCATGAGAGGACAAAGAATGTTTCTGAGGCACATACATTCTACTTTCTATTTCCCTGCAGATACCTTTACAGATAAATAAAAACACATGCTACAGCTACATGATACACTCTTGGTTCACTAAATAAATCTAGTTTAGGTTTACTTATCTTATAAAATATAGGATTAGTCTAGGAAATACAGGGTTTTTCCACATAGTGTATGGACGCCTAAAATGCAAAGAATGCTTTACAGAATGCATTTCTAAGTAGCCTCTTGGGACAGAAGATTGGTCTACACACCAATGGCACTCTGATGATTTTAATTCACCTTATGTTGTCAATTCCATATCCTCTTTAAAACAGGTTCCAACCACTGAGCTGAAAAATGGATCAAAAGAAATCAGGAAAATAAAAGAAAACCCTAAATATTTGTTTTGTTTAAATGATTCTTTCCTCCAGAAAAGGGAAAAAAAAAAGGGAAAAAGAAAGAAAAAAATAACAAGTATCCTTTCAAAGAAAAACTGGAAAAATGAAAGTAGACCATATCCTTTTATTCACAAAGTTAGTGGGACTGTGATTGCCTTTTTTGTGTTTCCCAAGCAGCCCACTTGCAGACATTATGGAAAAGTAGAATTGAAAGACATTTCACAGACATTTTGCAGACACTATGAAAATGCAATGAATCCTCTTTGACAATCTTGCATTGCATACTTGGACAACAATTGACAGCTTGATTCAGATCCTTGTCCTGAATCCAGCAGAGTATACTCCATTTGCATACCAAAAATTATTGGGTGTCAATAGCAATAAGCATGTCCTTCTTTAATGCATACATTAAATTAACTGCTTTCATATTTTAAGCCAGGATCTGAAGTAGGGCTGATTTCTTTGCTCAGTGTTTAGGATATTCATGTGTAAAGTAGCATCTTGCCTTTTTCTGAAATAGCCTTTCATATGGAGGTTGAAGTTTTTTTCCTGTATAGTGGAAGATGAATAAAACTTCCCTTAAACTGAGGAGAGACTATTCATCTCCAATATTATAGCTAAGTGACATACTGCTTCAATACAACAGTACTAGAAATCTTATTGAGGAATAGGTGGCAACTTACCCTTTGCTCCTCCTGAACAAAAAAAATAAGTAAAAAATAGTCCGAATGTGGATTTTTAAATTTTTTACTTCATGTATGGTTTAACCATATGGCTGGCATGTAAACTACTGAAAATAAAGTGATCCCTGTCCTGCTATAAAGCCAAAACCCCAGCATGCTGCTACTCAGAAAACTGCTCTGTAAAATCTGCATTATGAGGCTCTGTATTTATTGCCCCAGGAACTGCCGACAAAGATTTTTTAGGTATTTCCTAAGTGTCAGTCCTGGAAGCCATGAGAGCTGCTTTGATTTCTTTCTGACTTGTACAATAGCAAAAGTATTAAAGACCCTGTCAAACCAAGTCTACTGGGAGCGCCTTTCTCTCTTCAATTTCTGCCTCTACTTTAAAGCAGGAAAGTATAAAACTGAGGGCAGAATATGGTGCTGCAGCTGAAAATTTGCTCAAATCCTCAGATTGTAAAACAAAACATGACTCATTTTTCCATAGATATTAACTCTTCCATGTTTCACTGATGACTAAAAGCTCACTTTTGTCATTTGTATGTTCAGCTCTAAATTATTATGAACAGGTATATTAGGTTTTATAAGAAAGATATATTAGGTTTTATAAGAAACATTTTCTGATGTTGTCTGATGTTTTAGTATAAAGATTCATACATCAAATACCATCAAATTATCTGTAAGCCTAGTGACCGGGAGAAGTAGCATGCCATCACAAATATTTTATTAATGTTTTATAGGTCATAAATGCATCACATATTTGCATAGTTTGTGTATACTCGATTTCATATGAATCTTTTTCCTAAACTTCAAGGATCCTTTAAGGTTCATCAGATGGTCAAAAGTATAATCTTAATCACCAGTGGTGTTGAACAGAACTTAGAGGCTGCACAGGAACCCAGACACAAACCATGAACATCTCATGTAGAGAGTAATGTGAAGGCACCAAGGTGCCTGACACAGTCTGGAACAATTAAACAGATCTGAGGAATACTGTGTGTCAAAATTTGCTCAAGAAGAAAGGGTTCTGATTGTTTACCCACATCAAATTCAAACGGAATTCTCAATTTTTGCCCCTTTTTCATTGCACAAATGCATCATTTTATGGAAAAAATACCCCCAAAAATAGCTAAACAATTTAATATGATATTCTTTATTTGGATTAGTCCTGAAAAGGCATATTAGATCAAGTAAATTTGTACAGGTACAAATGTTGAATGTCCTTTCTTTCATATCTCACAACAAAAGAACTCAAGCTCAGAACAAGAACATGAAAAGCAGCTAAGAAAAACAGACAGGACAAGTGTACAAGGGGAATATTGAAGTGAATGAGTGAAAATTGCCAGTAAGGGAGGGATTTTCTATCTGACTAGATCCAGAATGATTAGGAGACTGAACAAGATAGGTGGATTGGAGAGGAAGTGCAAGGTATTGAATCTGAGGAGGAAAAACCTCCCAACATGTACAGATGGGTAAAATTTGCTTTTACAGCTATATCTTATATATAGTAAATACCATATTTGCAATGAGTAGTCAGAAATAGTCAGGCCTGAGGTTTAGTCTGAGTGAAAAGTTCTGGTATAAGTGGCTAATCTGAAATTAGTTATCATCATTTCTCTTAGAGGTGAGGCCTTGCTTTCAGGTCAACTGAACAGTGATTTCCCTTTTCCTTGTCAGTAGACCTTGCTCTGGTAGAATGTTGATTCACAAAAATGCCTAAGAAGCCTCATGTCATCCTACTTCTTTTTTTATATATTTTAGGTCAATTGAATAGAATGTATCATTAAACCACAATACGCCAAAACATGCACTGAAGTTGGAAAGCGGATTGAGCTCTTTGTAGGGAATGTGAATGCACTAATGTTTGAATAAAAGCACCTGCTAAAGCACTCTATGAAAAATGTGTTTTCATTCTTTCTCCTCTTTCCATTGCCCAGTTTCCCAAAGTTATTACATTTGTTATCTACATTATCAACAGTTGTTAAAACGGACACATAGGAATGGAATTTATCATGCTCCCAATTCCCTAGAAGAATTAAACAATGCGTAATACTTTGCTTTTTTCCAGAGTCTTTGTCTTTCTGATATCAACATTAAACCATCTGAATTAATAGATATGAAGCTAAAATGAATTTGTATGATAAACACATCATCTATCAGAGTTTAAAATTTATGTTAGGAGCCCCTACATGTTCATGACAAACAATTCTTTTGTGTGTGTTGGAAGTCAAAAGTATAACTTTCATCTGTTTTATTTAAGGGATCTTGTGTTTTATCAAGGTCATCAGTGAAGAATACTAGACACAGAAGATATTGGTATGATATTATTTATGAATATATTATTTATGATCTCTTACATCTATTTTTAATACAAATATTAACTCAGTAATCATAAACAATCTTATAATTCTGTTCTCATTTATTCCAGCTTTATGAAAATCTGTTTCCATGGAATTTAGTAAAACAAATTAATTATATTGACATAAAGTCCTAGAAAG
>NW_005054577.1:556182-563040 GCF_000277835.1 Geospiza fortis
TCCTTAGCAACCTAAATTTTATTGATTTCTTTGGCGTTTTTTATCATCCTTGACATAGAGTCTCCATAAAAGGAAGAAATGTATCCTATATGGACTTTTAAAAAAGAAAAGCATACTGGAATTTCACAGTTTCTTGAAAGTTAAGATTCTCAGCCACTGGGTTACTACTTTTTAGTACTAAAGTATATTTATTAAGATACTGTATTTCCTATTCTCTTTTTTTATCTTACCAGGATCAAGTCAACCTTCAACCATACAGAAATTTTGGTTAGTTAAAGTGGTTTACTTTAGTATATGCCTCTTTCAATGTTTAACCATTTTGAACTAAATATATTACCTTGAATTTCAATGAGCTATATGTTCTATTATGTTTTTCTCCAGAAAGGAGTCACTTAGAACTGCAGATTCGATTTTACTGAAACTTTAATAAATTAACCATGGTTGCATTTTCCATTGTTATCCACTATAGAAAAGTTGATATGAACTTTGTAAAGGAAACTTTCCTTGTCTTTTTGTGCAGTTCTGCACATCAACCTTTATTTGCTGGACTTAGTGAACCTTTGTGGTATAATCTTATGCATTGATTGTTTATGCTTATAGGCTTTCCAAATTGCAAAGTAAAACCCATTAACTTGAGCTAGAGCTAGTAATGAGCATAATTTAGATTAAACACACCTTATTTCAGACCTCAGGTGAGAGATGAATATGCACAGTCAGCTCCTGCTGCACAGCTGATGAGTGGTAACTCATTAAGATTAAATTACTGTTGACTGTGTGGCAAGACCTGAGGGAATTCTTTCAAGCAGTACCTGGCAGTAACCCTTTGCATATCTCTTTAATTTCATAAATAGTTTGAAGGAAACTAAAAGGGTTACCCAAACTTGAGCATACAGAAAATTGTAAAAAAAATTCAGGAGTGGAAATGTAATGGGACTACTTTTTTACAAAGGGAATATATTTAGAAATTCACAAAATAGATCTGATTTTTTCCCCCTTCCAGACAGCTCTCCGTGAAAACATGCACTTGTTACAATATGTAACGTCATGCCAAGGAGCACAATGATCTACTGCCTATTTAGAAACACAGAAGAGACCATTAATATTTTAGGTAATTCTTTGAAGAAATTACCTTATAAAGCCAAATCTTTATAACTTCAGAATAAAGTCTCTTGCAATCCACTTTAAATATCCCGTGGAATCTGTAACATGACTGGTACATTTAGCTGTCCCTGACCCAGAACCCAGCTTGACACTTGTAAGATTGACAGATTTTTCTGGTGATTTTAAAGCTTCTCATTTGTGGTAAAACATGAGGGGTTTTGGGGGGTTGATTGTTCAAGAACTCCATGTTGTACCTGTATATATTAGATAAAATTTACTTAATCTAATATGCCTTTTCTTTGCAGGATAAATCCCAATTGTTTAAAGGACAAAAGAATATCATATTAAGTTGTTTCTCTATGTTTTTGTGGTATTTTTTTTCCAGAAAATTATGCAGTTCTGCAATGAAAAAGGGGCAAAAATTGAGAATTCCATTTGAATTTGATGTGGGTAAACATCAGAACCCTCTCTTCTTGAACAAGGGATTTATTTATTCCTTTGTGCTGTTTTTTTCACCCTTGGCCTCATTCCTATCTTGGTCCTCCCGTAATATTCCCCCAATATTTAGGGCTCAATTTATCTTCAGTTTAGACACTTGTGTACAGCACATTTCAGTCATATATGTTTGGGTTTTTTTTTCCTTTCGTTTTTTAAGAAGGGTACTGGCAACAAGTGGCTTCTAAACTTCATTCAGTCAGATCCCATTCAGCCCTTACATTCTTTGTGCCTTTCCCGGCACAATTCGTGCCAGACAGAAACTGCAGAGCCAGAAAAACTCAGCAGGTCCTGCTGGAAATGTGAGATGAGTAAGAAGATACTGGTATGTCTGCCAGATTTATGGCTGGGGTTCACTTCAGGGAAATTATTGTATCTCAGCCAGGGTAGTGCATCTAGACTTCTAACACACTGTGGCTGCATAAATATTCCCCATGAAGCCAATTCCCAGTGCCTTCCAGTGGGCAAATCCTGTCACCTCATCACATGGAATGTCAGGGACAATGATTGTTACAATAAAGTTTCATCTCAAGACTGAAACACATCAGTGCTCAGGATACAACAAAAAATTTCAGCACAAATTTAATAAAATCAAAGTTGCATTATTGGATTGAGAAAGTTTTGAAATATCATAAATATATTCCTTGTTTTCAAAAATGAGATCTAACCTATTCCTTACTTCCTTAATAATAAGGAATATTTTACTCTGGAGAAAGCACAGGCCAAAATTTTTCAAGGATGCTTTTCTTGAGTAAACATCCATTTGATAAAGTCTTCTCTAACCAAGACATATTCATGTGATAGGATACTTTAGATAAAATAAATAAGATCAATAAAGACATGGTTTGTTTTCCCAATTATTTCAAAATTAGTGATGTTTATTTTGTACTTTAGTGCAGAGCTATTTGCTGTAAATTCACATTAAGAACAAAATCCTTTCAATGATAAAAAATACTCTAACTGAATGTAAAATACACTGGTTTTCAGTGTAGGTGTTTCAGAGATAGGTTGATATATATTTTTGTGTAGAGATTTTTTTTTCTTATAGAACTCAAAAATTTAATATTTTTGTGAATATTCTGTAAAATTATATTAGCAATGCAGACAGACACATCATATATATGATTTCCTGATTGTAGGAGTTTAGAGTCTAAGTTATGGGCTTGTAATGTGCTCATTATTTCCACAAACAGTGGGCTGTTTGTGGAAATAATCTGCTGAATACTATGATGGCTTGCTTCACTGAAACAACCTAAAATTATTTATTATAGAGACATTGTAAGGAAACTAGGATTCAAAAATGACATTTACATTTTTTAAGTTCAAATGTCTATATTTTATACATAAACTTCTGTAGTCTATAGGGAAATTATTTTATACTGTGTTTCTAATGTACCAGTGTTAGTGTGAAATCTATTAGAGATATTATGTCTTAAAAAGGAATTCAATCTGAATTTTAAAGGCAAATGAATGTAGCAATTTTATTTCAAATTAATTTAATTTTTAAAACTTGATTGACACACTGCATGGTCTAAATGTATGCATGTATGAGAAAAGAAATGTATATATAAAGATGAAAATGTGAAAGCATGAAGGAAATACTCAGCCTATATATATGCATATGTGAAGGAATTGTATCTCTATAAATATGAACTAGTTTATATATATAAAAGTACATCTCTGCTTCATAACCACTGACCTTTGGCAAGTCTGTTTATATTGTCCATTTGGTTTAGTCTGTATGAACTATGCAGCAAATGTTTTAAAATATAACTAAATTTAATAGGATACTTATTCCAGAATAATTACATTCCAAGTGTTTTTTGAAAACAAGTATGATCTACAGAGCTCTGATGATTCTTTTGGAAAAAATGTATCTGTTAAATTTCAATGAATACTTGTTTAAAATCAGACATTGGATTTTCATATACATAACTGCCAAGCTCCATATTAGACATTTTCAGTCTGTGACTGATTATTTTATTTTTTACAGATGGAGGATACTGCTTATTTTCCCGTGACCAAGATTTGTTTAAATGATATAGACAATTCAAGCAGGACAATAATTCCTACATTAGATGCTGATAATTTACAGTAATTATTTTTTTCACAAGTATAGTAGAAATTCTAGTTAATATATTCATCATCTCTAATTAGTTCTACCACAGGTTGTATAAATACACTGAAAATAGACTGTCACACACCTGTCCTGGTTTCTGTCCAATACTGCTCTGCCCTAAGCTACACTCTGGTAAGATATAAAAAATCAGATAGTTAAAGTTTACAAATATCCAAAACTAGACAGAAAGGTACATTAATATTATAAGTATCAAAATTCAACTGATTACATGGAGATCAAATGCAGGTTTGTTGCTCTTTACCACTCTAATAATTTCCCTAATAAAACAGACAATGATTACTTGAAATGAAACTTCTGTTGTCACTCTATCAAAAGAAAATACCAGATTAATTCCATTTTCTTTGGCTTCCTGTAAAATTTCTTACAGCTGCTGCTCTCACATAATGGGAAACACTTTTCTAATCTTGATGTCCTTTTCTAATCTTTCTATACATTTTATTTCTCTAAGTGTATGAAGAGATAGAAAAATTATGTAGGAAAAAACCCAACAGCACATGTAAAATTGCACATTGAATAGGATATTTGGTTTATTGCATTTGAATTACTATATTAAGTAGATTTCTGAGAGAGAGAGAGAGAGAGAGAATGTTTTTCTGACTGCTTGTATTACCTGGTTTGTGAAATGCACTTCAATACAATTTATAAATAGTAATACATGGAATTGTTAATTGATGTTAATTCAATAATTGTGTTGGCAAAGAAATTGTTACTGATACAGTATTCCTTGGTATTCTTTAATTTTTCCATTGAAATTTCTTCATCAAGTAATTCTTTGATTATATTTTTTCTCCATAAAGCCTGATATTCTTTCAAAATAAAGACAAACATAATGTAAAAGACAAACTGATTTCACCTTATAATTGCTTATAATCGATCATTTATTAATGAAGTATTTCAGATATAATTCAAAACAAAGTGTAAGGGAAAGAAATAAAAAATCTCTTAAGATTATTAAGTAATGTTTAAGGCTCTAACCAACTAGGAAACAGTAAGGTAAGTAAACTGGGCAAAGTCACTCAAAGATTTAGGTGTGGAAAAAGTTTGCAATTTCACTAAAGCAAACATGCACAAAACATCTGGAGTTAACACTACAAGGAGGGTGGACAGATTGGAGAGGAGGGCTCCAGGCATAACTCCATGAATCATCTCAAGGAGGATATTAGGAGTAAAGAAGGAATGTTACACATGAGAGATCAGGAAGCACATCAGAACGATTCATTACAGAGGAATAAAAACCAGTAACAAGTGTTTCTTTAGTGGTAAATGAGAGCCAGAAAACAAACAGAGCAGTTCAAAGACAGGATTGGTAAATTTTGAAATAGTTTTGATACAATCTACTAATAAATTTTTGGTCTCTATATCCAATGGGAACACTGCTGTATGATGTGGGAGTTGAAGCAAGCTGATTGATAGAAATGAGGCTTGAAAAGTGATATTAAATAATGAAAAAAAAAACCCAATAACTTAAAAGACTGTGGCTAATGGCCCCAACAAAGAAGGTGAGCACCCACACAGCCACTTAATCTCTTCACCTCCTGTAGTAGATTGACCCTGGATGGATGCCAGGCACCCACCAAAACCTCTCTAACACTCCCTTCTACAAGTGGACAAGGGGGAGAAAATATAGCTGAGAGTTCATGGGTTGAGATAAGGACCAGGAGAGATCACTCTCCAAATACCTCCACGGGCAAAACAGACTCAGGTTGGGGATATTAAATGAATTTATTACTAACAAAACCAGAGCATGATAATGAGAAGTAAAATAAATCTTAAAAACACCCTCTTCCCACCCCTCCCTCCTTTCCAAGATCTGCCTCTTCTCCAGCGGCAGCACTGGGAGACAGGGAATGGGTGTTCCAGTCAGCTCATCACGAGTTGTTTCTGCTGCTGCTCAGGGAGGGGAGTCCCTCCCTTGTTCCAGGCTGGGGTCCCTCTTACTGGAGAGAGTAAGTCCCAACACCAAAATTGTGCCTTTTATACATTGTAGATATGGAGGGTGTATATAGATACACACCAATGAGACAAAAAAAACCCCAAAACACTATTGTTTTCTATTGCTTTCATTTTTTGTTTCCAATAAATTGAATTCGACACACACTGGAAAGAAAAATTACAACAGCTCTTGCCCAATATTTTCAGCAAAGTCTTGCCTGCAAGAAAAATTTAACTGTTACTATTCTTCAGATCCTTTTATAGTTTTGGCCTACAGAAGTTTTCTTACACCTAAAATGGCCAGGGGTGAATAGGTCAATCCTCCAAACTCAATGGGCACATTCAACATCTAAGGAGAAAAAGTCTATTAAAAATTCTTGAAGAAATTGGAGTATTGGTAGAGGTGAGTTGTTAGACAAGAGGGAATTCTATTACATGCTCTCAAGTTCTGCAAACATTAGAGGACAATCTAATGGCTCCTCTTTTACGAGGAGGTTGCTGAGGTAACCTGCTCAAGATAGATTTAATGTTTACTTTTGGTAGACATCAAACCATGAGGCCAGTAAAAAGAATTATGATGTTTCAGCCATTTTAGTATCAACACAGTTGGTGTATCTATTACCTTGGCTTCTTTGATGGAAGCTTGAGGGCTTCTGTTACGAACTTCCTTGTATTTCAAACACTGGCTGAGCACACATCAACTGTGGATTTTCCCCATCTGTGTATTTTCATTTGCAAGAGAAAGAGAACTCTGTTTTCTGGTTCGCCTTCTGAAGAAACAAGATTTAACTAATGGAAAATGCTGCTAAATGGAAACATGGAGGAACTAGGTTTGTTTTGGGAAATGTGTAGATTTAATTATAATCTCCCTCAGAAACTCTGAGTAGAACTATGAAATTATCAGGTCTCCCTTTTTTGTGTCATATCAACATTTCTAGCATGATTTCACAAATGCTTTAAAGTGTGTAGATCTCTGTAGAGCACTTGGTTTCAAGAAAGGACTTTGCTAAAGGATTCAAAACTAGTCAAATAAAATTATTGCATTTTTAGCTCAAGATAACTTATGCTGGAAGAAATACTTGTCTCCAAATATGAATTTAGAAATATAGTTGTACAACTCAGTTATTATATTTAACTATTTATTTCATGAGGGAAGATTGAAGAAGAAGGCACTTGCTTGAAAGAAACAC
>NW_005054577.1:563059-607793 GCF_000277835.1 Geospiza fortis
CCTGCTGAAATGCTTCACCTACATTTAAAGAGAGAATTTGACGTGAAAACATGAGAAGTTTTGTATGGAAAATTACCATCTTTTAGGGAGTCAATGCCCCAGATGTCATCAGATATCCAATCAAATAAGCAGGGAGAATCTGAGGTCCTCACTAGGACCTTTCCATAGGACTTGAACACAGTAAAGTAGGAGTGTAGTTTGGAAGCTCACATATAAATCCATGCTTAAAAAAAAGTTGATTTCTGGTCTGACAAAATATATTATTTTTTCTAATTGCTAATAATAAAAAAATTAAAAATGTATATTGATATTTAAATCCTCAAGTTTATTACACATGCTTTTTTTATGCAATTCTCTTTGTAAATCCAACATTGGTATTGTATTATTGGTATTGTAGGAAACTTAGTAAATGGAAGAGAATTATCTTTGTTTCATTCAGTTTGAATTTCAAGAAAACACTGCACAAAATTAATTTACTCGATAGAAATAAAACTGTAAACTCACAGGATGCAATGCAGGAGGTCAATAATACAGGGAAGTTGTTTTGTTCTTGCCATCAATTGTCTGGTAAACCTCTATATGACCAAAACAAAACGTTTTATTTACCTGTTTTCTCATTTCCTACTATATATTGTCTTTAATTACAGCTTTTCATTTCATCATAAAAAAAGGCATGTAAATTCTTTTTACAGATTGGATATATGATATTGTAATATCCTGTTCAGTGTCCTTGAAAAACAAAATCCTCCCTGGCTAATATAATTATGCTGGTTTTGTTTGAATCTTTCTGTTCTTTCCCTTTTCCCTTATGCAACTGATATATAGTGCAAGAAGCAATCAATCTTAGGTACTTAACTGGGTGACCTAAGGCCTTTTCATTCTCTAATCATTGTCTCTAGTCCAGTAAAACAGTTAAAACCATCATTAACTGCATAAAATAATTAGGATAAAATTTTCAAAATAGAATATTAACTTGGGATGTCATGTTCTACAGTCTTCTTTTTCATTTCATGAATGAAAATAAAAAATTGAGTTTTAAATTAAGAATAATAACAGTCATTGATATTTCTGTTTAGAGTTACTTCATGTTAAATCCATGAAATTTTATACTTTGAAATGTCTTTAGTGGATTAAACATCAACCAGAATAAATTAATATTGCAACATATTGAGACTACAATTTTTTGCATGCTTTCCAGCAACTAGCTCTTTTGAGTTCACAAAATAATAACTAAAAAATAGTGAAAGCAAAGAAATGAAGCTAGGGACTAGTATTATTGTGGAGTGAATTCTCTCACTTTTGCTCATACAAAGTAACATTTTTCTTAAATAACTAAATTAAAATTGAACTTTTTTTTTTCCTACATAGGTGTTTCTTGAAATAAGGAAAGACTGATGACTCTTCACTGCTGGTTTCAGTCACCAGTCCAGTCCTTGAGACTTGGGTGGGATCACACATTGGAGGGAGAGTTTCCCTCTGTGACTAACGTTTATAATCTGGCCCAGCCTCACTGTGACCAAGCAAATGCAGTCTCTGTGTGTTAATGAGGCCTAAAATGCCCTGGGATCAGTGCTCAGGAAGATTATGCAGGAAGCAGGCAAACAGCTAATTCCAAATCATTCTCAGTGAATTGCTCAAAAGGAGCTCAGTGACTCAGTTCTTCACCCTTTCTGTTCAAATGCTTATGGCTGATCTTGGATCCCTTCCTCCTCCTTTGATTTATGCTATTGCTGCTGTTTACTTGCTGGTGTTGCCAGAGGTCTCTCTCCTGCCATTTTTCCTTGGCATAAAGAAGTAGTTTGAGTGTGGAACAAAAAGACATTGTCACTTGCATTTTGGGGCTTTGTTGGTTTGAGTGGAACCTCACAAATCTAGCACAGAAATGGACCTTCTTTCTGGCCCCTGCCAGATGCATCTGTGAACATCAGGAGAATAAATTGCATAGGAAGAAAATCAGAAAAGAAGTCAGAAAGCCAGTCTGATACTATAGCAATGGCAGGAATATTTTAATGAGAATAAAATAAAACTTATTGGTTCTAATTTAGCCAGCACAGACACATGCAAAATGTATATTTTATTCTCATTTAAATCTTTGAAGTAAAGCTTAAATAATATTTGTATAATCCTTTTTCCCAGTAGGGTTTCTCTGAATACATAAAAACTTTCTACTGCATGAAACAAAGTACTGAAAACTGAATAACACCTCAGTATCCTGCACCTAAGACTAGCTAAACAAACTACATTCCTGTTATATATGTTAATGATGGAAAATAGAAGTTGCTTTTCTCTCAGTCTCTTGTAACAGATGCAGTAATTTAAAGTGGGGCTTGTTAAAGGAAATATTTCCTAGTTGTTCTTTTATTTATAGGAGTTTCTCAGCCATTACAAATAATACACAAAAAAAAAGGCAAATCAGCTGAAAATTGATCTGCACTTACAGGTTATGAGGGCAGCTTTTATGAATTTTATTTTTCTCATACTATGAAAACTGCTATTAGGGCAAACAGGTGTCAGAGCTGAAAATGCTGCATTTTGCAATTATATTTCTATACATAAAGATAATAAAGCTGCTGTTTTGTCAAGAATTGATAAAAAAATAATCAGTTGTGTAACCTTTCAAACAAAATCTTTTCAAACAAAACCTGCTGAAACAAAATTTAATGTGTTTCAATTCAATCTCTATGTCTTGTCTTGAATTCATGATTAGTAGTCTCTGAGTGAATTCAGGTATGGACAAGTAAACTGAGTCACAAGTGGCATGCCTGATTTACAGAGATAAAGGGATTTTATGGAACTACAAAATACTATCCAGACCTAGTGCTGGTGGAATTAATATTGTTGCCTTAATGGGTCAGATTTGGAGTGCCAATCTCCTGGTCAGTGCTTTTGTGATCATTGCTAATAATTAAAATGTAATTTTTCCCTTTTTAGTTTTCTCCAGTTGTTTCACTCCACATGAATTCTTATGATATTTGGATTGGTTCAGATTATTTCTTCACCTAGCCCACTTATTTGTTTGCAGAAATAATCAGGATAATTAGAAGAAAAATGGACCTATAGAGAATTGGTTGTACAAACTGTACAGTGCCCTTAAAACAGATACAAGTATATTCTTCATCTTCATGATTTGTTTGCATTTGCAAGACAAACGGTTAAATATTTTTCCTCTATGAATAGATAAGTAGTCTGCAAGCATTTAATAACCCTTCTGGCTAACTGGCTCAGATAACTGAAGCCCATTAAAGCTGTTGCCAACAGTTCCATGCGTAGTCAACTTTCGTTGATCGGAGCAGATGAATCATTAATAAACTAAGGAATCCAGCAAAAAAATGAAAGTACAACCAGCTGGTATCAGATTCCTGGCTGATCTGCCGTGTCTGCTGGGTCTATGGGCTTGTTTTGCTGGTATAAGTCACTTGCAGTGTAAGACACTTCAAGAATGAGGAGTATTGCCAGCACCTCGGTGTCTCTGACCCAGTGTGATTAAGGTTTGCACAATGTACAGCAAGTTATGCTGGATATTCACACTACTTTATATAAATCAAATGATGTGGTTAACCTTTTAAAAGTCCAGCTTTATATAACAGCACAGGTAATATATGCTTCTTACTACCTTAATACATAAAGTACGATGCCTGCAATGTGTAACATATGTCCTAAAAATCTGAAGTTTCCTGATTTTAGGGTGTATCACATTATATTTCCTCCATGCAAACTCCAGCTGCTGCTAAAGCAACCTTTTATAGCATGTCCTGGAGACTTGGCCAGAGTCTGTTTCTGCTTGGAGCTGAAATAAACAAGGTTTCCTTTCTCTGAACAAAATGATCTTTTCTAAGTGTTTTTCTGCCAAATTCTGACTTTTGGTCCCAGTCCAGTGTGATGGAGATCAAGGGAGGAAGGTTTCCTCTGTCAATAGAGGTTCCTGCTGTTTTGTCAACTCACCAAAGAAAGGTAGACTTGGTACAAAATCAAAGTCTATTACAATCATGTCTGTGAAAAATACTGAATTTCCTGCTACTTGCTGTGTACTCTGGTCTGTGGCAGCAAGGATAGATGTTTGTTCTTAAGAGATGGAAATGAACTACTATAATAGGTGCTTGTCCCTTCTATTTTAACTCCTCTGCTTAGATTCATATCTTGTTCCAAAGGTTATTCAGGAGGATATTACATGTCATTTTCTCCAAAAACACCAAAATATTAATGCTACATTCACTTTTTGTCATTGTAATTTCATAAGTATTACCTGGTTTTTAGATTAAGCTTGTCACTGTCCTTCTCTGTCTCATATGGTAAAGCTTCTTGTTAGCAAATCTACCAAGAAATGAGTAAACCAACAGTTTTTGGTTAAGGTCCCTGCCTGAGCTATGGAAGGGACAGAAGAAGGAAAGGGATATCTGGCCTATTTGCAGTGTGGTTTTGTCACTAACACACTGGCCCAAGTTCCATTGTTCTTACTACAAATTTATTATATGATAAAGTAGAAAATGACAAATGTCCTGGCTTTACTGTGATAGAACTGTGCTTCCCCAGATAATACCATTTCTTCTTCATGCTCATTATTGCCTAAGCTATTCCATTCTGTTACAGTTTCTGGAAGTAGATTTTATTTCTATTCAAGGTGAAGCATTAAAAGAAAGTAAGATAATGTCCACAGCCATGATCCAAGAACAATAGCCACTGTTTGAAAAATAATTCTAGGCACAGCAAAAGACATTTGCTTGAATCTGACTATTTTGTTTGAAAAATAATCCTGAATCTGGAATTAAAAAGAATCCTGGATAATAAAGAAGGCTATGGCTATTTAAGGAATATATTTTTCCCATTTACCCAACTCTTGAGTCCAGATTATGTCAGTGATATAAAAACCGCTAACTATCAGCATTTTATGATCCCAGTCTGCCCCATTTTCCTTTCATAGTACATGTTCTGATAGTTTAAAGTAAATGTAAACTATTGTTACTTACAAAAATGAGCAAAGGGAAATCTAGGTTAAATATCAAGAGGAATTTTAGCAGTTAGAAGACCATGCCCTTCCCTGCCTTATGGAGCACTGTTTAGCACAGCAGGCCTATAAATAATCCAATATGTAAAGGAAAAGAGAAAAATCATTTCTGGGGATATTCCTTGTGCTAGGGATGTGTATTTGGGCAAGTGCTATCCACTCAACACACTATCATTTATGGCTGAAGGATGTCAAGCATCTGGATGTGTTTTGAAGATTATGGTTTCTATTCCCTGTTCCATACTCACATTGTTCCTCAGTGCCACACAGCAGATACTGCTGGATGATACCAAGTCTGAAATTTAGCCCATTCTTCTTGAAAATTTAGGAAAATACATGTGTTAGACTTTGCACTTCATAAAAATCTCCAGCTCTCAGAACTTGGTAGTGCAACACCCAGCTTCAGTTCAGAGCTGTTGGTGAAGATGGTAAGACTCTAAGGGAGAAAAATAAGTTCCATAAATTGAGATCTGAAATAGTTTAATTTCTGAGACTGTCCAAGGGCAAGGAGATGGAAAATCCATATTGTTGAGTGTGACATTCTTTATTGAGGGCTTCAGGAATCTGTCCTTATACATTCAGGATTATCATTTGGCACTGCTCTCCAAACAAAGGAAGACTCTCCCTTTAGAAGTGTGGCTAACAAGAAATGTGCCATTTTCTAAATGCTATGTGCTAGATGTTCATCTAAAAATGAGAGATTAATACCATGCACAAGTTACAGCAGTTCAGACACAAAGCACTGGCTCGCCTTCAAATTAAACCACACTGAGCACAACACCTACAATAACTCCAGTTCCACAACAGAAAAAAACCAGTGTGTGGAATGACAAAAAAATATAACCTAAGATCTAATATCTATGTTCCCCTGGAGTCATCATTATAGGATTTTTAGTAAAAGATGTTGTGTAGTTTATGAGAAAATCCACAAACTCACTATGTTTATTTCAAGGATTTTGTTCAACCAGAGCATTTGCACAGTCAGAGGTATATTTCTATATAGGATCTTTTCAGTAGTTCTTTATGAAGTCCATGTCTTTTTCCTTGGAAATACCCAAACTGCCCAAAATGTATTGATTCAAACAGAACAATTTTTTTTTATATTTACAGTGTACTCTAGCAAAACTTCGTAATTTTGGTGCTTCTCTTTCTAAAACAATTTCATTACAAAAGAAGATCCTTATTTGAGAATGGATCAGAACTTTGAAATGCCCTGATTGTCAAAATAAAAGCAAGTAATGGAAATTCTTACAAACAAAGTGTACCTCAGCAGCCAAAAACTCCAACTGAATATTTGTTAGAACAAATTCTTCTCATGCAAAAAGACAGCAAGCCTGTATGATATCGATCAAATTCCTGTTTATTTCAAGAAAAAAAGGAAAAAAACAGAACAGTCTTTGATTGTTCACATAGTTATGAAATATTTCATAATAGAATATTTTAAAATTATCTAGATTTAAAATGAATGGCTTTAATGGTCTGATAATGAGCCTAGAAATTGTAAATAATGAATGACAACATCTGGCAGGTATAAGTGGACTGTAATGGAGAGATTAACTTCTGCACAAGCAAGGAACAGAGTTATTGGGAGAAACACTTCCATGGGTCAATTTTTGGTTCTTGGTTTACCTGCCCTCAGACAGGGATTAAAACCACAGGTCTTGTGCATGACCAGCCCTATCAGGAAACAATCTCCTGTCGAAAGAAATGTTTCTGTCCCCACCCTGGGGTCATCAGAGCACATCAGAGCACTGACTTGTGCTGAATACTTGTGCTGAATCATCACGTAACTGGAAAAGGCAAGTTCTAAGAAACCCAATGCTCCGTTAGCATTATTAGAGTGGTATGTCACTAAATTTTTTCTTACCAATATAGGCTTGGAACAGATTTCAGTGTTTAGAGAGTCTGACATAGAACAAGAGAAAGAGAAAAAGTGTCACATTGCCAAGGATGCCAAGAGAAGAAATAAGAATGTAAAGTGAGAGCAGAAAGTAAGGTACAAAGCTAAGTTTATAGTATGGTTGCCTGCCTACTGCGTGCTGTTATTTTTATTAAGTACTTTGACAGTACATAAACATTTATATGTACTTTGACTTACTTCAGCAAGGAAAACTGTGAACTGAAGTGTCACAACTGCAGGCCTGGCATTGTGCTTCCTGCCATGACACACAAAACTGGGGAGAGAACTTGTAAGGTCATTGGAACACCAGAAACAGTCCTAAGCCATGAAAAAGTCTCATTTAATGTTCTTGCACTGATAATAAAAAATATTTTGTTATCTTCCTTTTCTCATTTTAACAAGCACCTGTGATTTACCAGTGCAATAATAGGTCCTAAAGAAGTCAAATGTTTTAAATAACCATTCAGTCTGGTGTCACTTCTTGGATATGGCTGTGGGAAAGGGTTAACTGATTGAGAAGCAATCAAAAAATAATTCCTGAAAATTTTCCTTCGGAAGCAATATGGATGCAAATGTAAATTATCCTGACCACAGACAGTACTGATTTACCAGAGTAATCACAGTGGTTATTTTTTCAACCTATCCTAGAGATGGAAAGAGTTATTTCATTCCAAGGGAGTTCAGTGGAATTTAACTTCAGGTCAGTAAATCAGCCAGAAGAACTATAACGAAACCAAATTCTCTGTCCCTAATTTTAAACATTCCTTTTATTTTTACAAAGTACTAAATGCATGGAAATGGTTAACTTGGAGACCCATGTATGGCTGTTCAATGCTTTTTTTTCTAGGATACCATTATGTCACTGATTTCATACACTCAGCAATAGTCTGCTGTGGCTTTATGCAGGAGTCAAAAGGAGTAGAAGAGAAAATTCTGAGACTCAAATAATTGTCTCAAAATTTGAATATTGGAAACGTCATACTGGGATACTATTTTTCCCTTTTACAGAAATTCATGGGGAAAAATCAAAAGAGAGGTTTGGACTGTACATTTAAGGAATAAGAATAGACACAATAATTTATTTCCCTAGTAAGATGTAATTTCAGCTAGGGTAGTTATATTTGCAAATTTTTATTTCTTTTGGGCTTAGTGTCTGCTTTTGCCAGCAATGGTTCTTCACCTACCCCCTTTTCTTTCCCACTGAACTGTCCATTACACAATTTGTCCAATCAAGTTCCACTCCAAATACTTATTTTGGTGATATTCTGATGACAAATGGCTCTGGATTTGTTTTCTAAAAAATTCTATTTTTTAATTTGATTTTTCAGTGGTATAGGTTAGAAAAATACCCATTAAGATGAAGGGTATTTATGTTCCCTGAACTGGAATGGATGCAGCTCAGATTTGTCCAGATAGCTATAATCAGAACGTAGTCCAAATTCCATTGCTATCTCCAGCACTTTTGGCAGAACAAAGACTGAATCAGAGACAAAAAACAGAATGCCATCAAACACATAAATGTTTTTCTTTTTCTGAATGTGTTAATTTAGCCACAGATACCTAATCATTGCAGCATAACTGGCTAAATGTAATATTTACATAACAGAAATGACACGAGTCACATTTTTTGGGATGCATTTATGCAGGAAAATGGATGGCCCCTCTATGAGCAATTCCAAGTTGCTATTCCTGAAAGTATCATCCATCGAGCATATTTTCGTTGGGCAAAACAGCAAAATGAATGGCATAAAATAATTCTGAATAAAAAAATTTAGATATTACAAAGTGTATAACAAGTCTTGAGATGAGTGTGTTAATCTACCCGACCTAATAATTTCCTAAGGTACTTTTTGTCTCACACTTGCCTGCAGGAAACAGCCATACTCTTCTTTTGAGAAGCATTTCACAATTAAATCCTTATCATACTACTTGTTTCTTCCAAACATGAATTAAAAACTCCACAAATTTTCTTGCTCTTTAAAGCCAAAGCTTCCCTTGAGGATTTTGCAACACTAACAGAAAAACTGTAAATTGTAGTTGAACACCTTGAATAACTTCTCCTTTTTCCTTTCTTGATTTTTCCAGTGGCATATCAAGCCTTGGTGGAAGCTGCCTGGATGTTGATGGCAGCTTTGCAAAGGGCAAGGGAAAGTTTTGTGCTACACTGGGGACTGAAGCAGAGCACTGATTTCCAGTAAGTCTCCTAAACAGAATACAGAATTGTTAACTTTTTGGTCACTACTACTAACTTGGAACTGATTCTAACAAATAACCCATATTCAATTAATAAATATCTGAAGCAATCAGTCCTCAGTTTCAATATTTTTCCATATATAATCCAAAATATTGAGAACATATTTATAATTAAATACAGTTATTGTGATTCTGTGCCAACTATTATCTCATGCATATAACTTGAATGTAAAGTTATGGAATAACCCAAGCCAGGAGAAAGGTAGATTTCTTTACCCACAAAATCTCTACAAATTATAACTTTGTGTCCTGCTGTAAATAGGCATATTTTTGGTTTTACACTTAAAATAAAACAAGTGTAACAATATTTATTTTAAACCAGTACAAAAATGCAGGAAACACTGCCATCATGTGAGTACACACATACAAACAAAGCATTTAGCATAAGATTGATCAATAACCTGTTTCTAATCATCTACTAAGCAGCTCAGGTTGCTTTGATAAAATGCACTATGCACTTGCATTTTGGGAGGTAAATAAGAAAAATGCAGACTCATTTTGGGAGGTAAATAAGAAAAATGCAGACTCAAATATAGGTGTTAAGTAAAACAGGTTTGGGTTATTTTTTTTCTCATAAGAGAAACCTGGGCCCATTTCAGGTCCATGGTAATTTTCATTTTGACTTGACTTTACTGTAGCCAAGATTTTATCCAATACCTATAAAAGGAAACTGAAGAATGTAGCCTGGCTTTCAGCACTATGGATTGTCATCCAAGGATGGTGGCATGAGCAGCAGCACCATTTTGTTGAGGACTATTCTAAGGAATCCCAACATTCTAGACATGCACAAAATGTCACAGCTGTTGCATCTGTTTTATCCAAATATATTTTCACAAATCAGAATGCACACTGCATCGTGCAAATTGCCATCAAATTAGCAGTTGGAAAAGGCACTACAACTCATTTATAACACATTTCATTAGGTACAGATCTCACTAACACTTTTTTTTTTCTGTATCAAAATAAGGCATAGTTAGCTTCAGTAAAACTGCAGATTAGAAAGCTGGAGAAAAGAACATTCACTTGGCTGGGATGTTTTCTTTGTATAGCAAATGCAGTAGAGGTTTTCCAAAAACCAAATTTATTTGCTCCACTGTTTTAATGCATTTAATTACTGTAAAAATTTTTTTGTACTTGCTTCAAATTTTAAATAAGGTCCTGCAATGTGAAAATCAATTTTCTGAAAACACATTCTTAAAAGTTAGAACAGAAGGATCAAAAGCCATACTGATGTCTCAGAAGACAGTTTAACCTAAACTGATGAGATTTTTTCCTAATTATACAACCAGTGACTGAAATGCTGCTTGTACTATGTATCATGGTTTTTCATTTGTCAGCTGGAAATCACTTTCGTGTTCCATACAATTCTGTCACTGGTTCTAAATTTGCAAATTGTCCAAACTTTGCTTCTGAAAAGAAATTACTTCCCTTGTTTGAATGTGAATAACAGCTATGCAGTATTTTCAGTTATGAAGAGCACTAACTTTTTCTTAGTGCAGAGCTTTTTCTTCACTTCACCTCTTACAAAGTCACTTTTCACAACATTTACAATTCAACACAGAGGTTGGGTGGCCTGATAAAAGGGATTTGTTGCCATTGAATACTGGAGAAAGGATAACAACCAGTAGTATTGGGGATTGGAATGTGTGATTTAATTCTCTCTTTTTATTTTTCCATTTTATTCAAGGATTATTGTCATGAGAAACCTCCTGATTACTGTGTTTTCTTATGAAAAATAAGTGATAGTAGGCATCTCTAACCTTCCTGTCACAGTCTGAGTTTGGAGATCCTGTTTCTATTTCTAGAGCATTCATTTGCCAAGGATAATCTCTCCTAGTCCAAACCTGCTTTGGTACAAGAAATTTTTCTTTTCTCTTATGTACAGAGCTGGTCTACATCATCTTTTTTATTTTGTTTCAGCAGTGAGATTACAAAAAATGTATTCAGTTTTTTTGGGAAAAAGCTATACTGTTTAGGAGAGCATGTGATTCAGCTCAAATTCATGCTGAAGGCCGTAATCATTGCAGCATTTTTATTTCTCTTTTATTTTCTTTAACGAAAATATCTTAATTTTCATTGCGAAATGTCATTTGAAGATCTCAGCATGCTAAGGAAGCATATAATCTCATTAAACTTTACAGATGAAACTGCCATTTCAAATATTTCTTTAGGACAGAAGTGGAGGAGGAGGAGGACAATATGTCCCTGGGAGCCTATGAGGTGGAGAAGGCTTGAAACACATTGTTAACAGTGGTGCAGATGGCCATGCACTGCACGAGGTGTACCACTTCCACGAGGAAAATTCTTCTGAAACTCATTCTGAACGAGCTCAGTGAGGCTCTGAGAGAGGCTGATGCAAAACAGGGTAAGACTGGGTCTGGGACATGAGGAAACCTGCAGATGCTGCAAACAGAAGAAATAGAGATTAAGAACAATACATGGGGTCCAGGGAGAAAGATAAATTGCCAAGTGGAAAACAGTGTTAGAGCATGACCTGCCAAAGATTCAATGCAACACAGAATTTCTTCAACACCTTTCTTAATTTGCAGAAAGTTGGGTTCAGGTCATTGATCACATTGCCCTGTGGTTTCTTGTTTCAGCTTTGGCTGTCACACCAGCCAGTCAGATGTCTCCCACAGACTACATCACATGGGAGCCCAAAGCTCTCTCAGGTGCCTCAAGGAGCAGGAGGTATCAGTGTGTGGGCACCTGAGAAAGGTCTTCAAGGTCAGGTGCAAGGTGCAGGTCGAGACACATGAGGATGCCCTTATTACATGTGAGCTGGATGGGCGATGGTGGAGGTCAGAGCCCTGCTCTGCTCACAAACACTCTGGCACCTCACTGGCTGGAGGCTCCAGACCTGACTGACTGAACTGACAAAGGGTTTGGCTCTCCTGCCTGGGACAGGGCAGGCAGTGACATTTTGCTCATTCTCACCACCCACACCAGCTGCACAGGAGGGACACACAGGAACCCTACAGCAGCAACAAGAGCAGGCACAGCAAACCTGGCTTGGAGCATCTCTGCTGGCAGTAAACATCTGTGTGCTGGCAACTGAGTCATCCCATGGATATCCCCACTGTCTCTAATAAGAGAAGAGATGTCTAATTTCCATGCAAATATCTATACATTGGCATTTAAATGTAGGCATTTTTCTTTGCATAGTGAATCCTGACCTTGGTGTTTGCTCTTCCTTATTTGCACTGCAGTTGAAGCCACCACTGAGGTTGTTGTCATCCAAAGTGTAGCCACATCCCACCTCTCTTTATTCTCCTAAATGACTTTGTCAGGCTTGCATTGTGCTACCATCATTTCAGCTCCTCCTTAGAGGTAAAAACAAAGAGTTCCCCTCTTGCTGAGAACTGGATCTGACAGCAGCTCTGACACTGTGTACATTGGTGCCTGTTGGGTGTAGGAAGACAATGCGGCACATCACAGTGGTCATAACATCACAACAGGAAAAGCCAGCCCAGCGCTGATCCTGTGTGTTTGTTCTTTTGCATTGAGTACAGTGCTACACTCCTTCAAAAACAATCAGTACCTTAATGTGAGCATCAATGGGCAAATAAATGCACAGAAATTTTGAAGAGCTTTACCTCCCATTTGATTCATTCTGCTCTGAACTCCCTACAGTTAGATTTGGATATGTAAGCTACAAAACAATCTTCAAAATCCTCAGATCTTCAGAAGTTGAACACTGTCATTGCTGCTTGGTTTTTTATATAATACTCATGAACATTTTCCATATAGAGCTTTTTCTACCTTTTGATATAAGAAAAATTGACTTGTGTTTTTTATAATGGAGTCATAATATTTGTGTGAAGAGGTAAATTGCTATGAAGAACTGACACTGATTATTTTGATTTAAATAGACTAAGTTAAAAGATTTTTAAATGTTTCTGTTTTGGTGAAGGGAGAACTAAAGTGACTGCTGACTTCTTTTTTTTTCTTTTTCATAGCTATATCTTCTACTCACAACTGTTTGTTCAAAAAAAACCCAAAAAAGCACATCAAGGAGAATAAGCAATACCATGTGGCTTGGCTTGTCCTTTGCTGATGTCAAGCCAAATACTGAACTGTAGCAGTCTAAATAAATAGTTTGAAAACAACCATTCAGTTCTGAAGAACAAAACTCTTTGATATACTGTTAATTGTTTGAGGGTTGCATTTACAGTAAGAGTGAACATGCAGGAGTCTAGACTGGAACAGGGTACTGCATTCTGTGCCCTGTGGCACAGTTTTTGCTTGTTCCAGATTATCCTCTCAGACAGGACTTCTCCCAAAAGAAAGCACACATGAGAGGGCTCTGTCTAGCAGAGGAAAAGAGTGCAGCAGTATGGACATGCTCTATGTAAATTTGGTGCCTGAGGGACAAATGACACCTAGGCTATTTAATGTTTAAATACAGATGAAGTTTAATGGGAAATCAAAGAGGATAGCTCAGACTGTAAGTAATAAAACTTTTACAAATAAACCCTCACATAATCAGTATTTGGGTCTTCGTGTCAACCGCAAGAATTGTTTGAGGGAAACTCATGCTCAGACTAAAAGCTGCATTTATCAGACAAAATGTTCTTCTTTGTAATTTAGCCAGTATTAAGTGTGGTTCTTAGCTTCATCAGGAATTAGGCTTGTTTATCTGAAGATAAAAATTTCTGAATGTTCCAAAGAACTTAGTGAGGGAGAATTATACTGCAGAAATGTTAAACGCAATATACTTCCATTATTATGACCAAAAAATGTTGTGTACAGTGGTAAAATTTACATTCAAAAAGGGATTCTAGGGCATAAAATTTATTTCCCCTATAAAACACAATATAAATTCATAAATTTTAATTACATTAAGTTCTTGATAATTTGAGTGTGATTTATTGGGCCATTTTCAAATATGCAAAATGCTTCAAGGACTAAAGGAAATAAGAAATGTGTTTAAAACCCAAAACTCTTCAGTGTAGTTAAAATATTCATGGGTGGCAGATTCACTTTGGGCTGTAATGATCCTAACAGCTGGTTACAGCAGCTTCCTCCAAAATAGAGCCCTTTTTTTTTTTCAGTCAGATGAGTTTTCTTTCTCTTTCAGCTAAAGACAAAGTTTTTCCAGATTGGCGCCTAAGTTTTAGATAAGTTGAGCCAGTGGGATTTAAAAACAAACAAAAAAGGTGTACATTTTATTCCTGCCTACTTCTGGACTGTTTAGCATGAAAGCTATGATTAATCTTCATTGAAAGACAACCATGTTTAAAAGGAAAGTCGAAGTTATGAATTTTTTTGAGTAGTTGCATGTTGACCCAGAAAAATTTTTTGCCCTTTTCCCAAAACCACGGTAGTGGGTGAAAAGAGTAAAATTATCAGCTGCCATAACATCTCTTTTAAAAGGCACTCTTAATAAGATAAGTAAATAAATCAATTAAATAATTGCTTTGGGATATCGTGAAGGTTAAAAGAATAGCAATCCCAGGAGGTATTAGACAGACTCATCCAGGAACAAGGGCTCTGGGGCTATAAAACATAAAAATTTCCTTTGAGGAAGTGACCAAACCAAGAGCTGTCAGAGGAAATGCCAGCCTGTGCTTTCACTGTGCTTTTATGCTTTCCATGAACATTGATAGCAGCACCATTAAACATAAGATACTGGAAGAGGTGGAATTTTCATTGAACAGAATAAAATTGATTTATACCAGTGAGCATACTCATCATTTGCTCTTTTCCCACCATCTGTTATAGGTTAAAATGCATGTACAGATTCATTTTGAGCAGTGGGGAAATACATACAAAATATGGTACAGCAGACTCATAATTCCCCTTACTATGTCTCTGATTTTATACATAAAGGAATTTTGTAAATAAAAATTTAAAATTAAATTTTAAATTTATGTGAAAAAAACTTGTTTAGGAAAAGAATAACTGGTTAGAAAAAAAGAAAAAACTAAATAGGTCAAATATTTGTCTAATATAAAGATAATGTTGAAATTTACATCTGCCTGACCACCACTGGAAACTCCATAGCACAGGACAAATAAAAGATTGAAAGAAAAGTTGCAAAAATAAATAAACTTGAATACCATTAATAATTTACTTTTTCTATTTCCTCAAAATGAGGAAGCTAGCAATAGATTCTATGTAGCCAATCACATAAGGAAAGCAGCTGGGATCACAGTGGAGTGAATTAGTTAGAACAGAACATTTCATAGTAAGAGATTTCGCAGAGCATCTGCCTAAAATTTAACTGACCACAGAGTATGGGGTATATAAACAAAATCAAGGAGAAAATTCCAGACACAGAGCTTAGCAATTACCCAAGATTTCTATGGCCACCCTAAAGGATTAAATAGTTGAAATGTTAATAGTAGTGTGCAATCCCTTGTAAAAATTGCTGTGATATATGATGACAGGAAGTGGCAAAAACTTCCAGAAAGCCTTCAGGCAGCTCTGAAGGATACAGTCCTCCAAGTCTGATACTTTGTCCCAGCAAATTACTAGAAACTGTAATAAAGGAAATAATCTATGGGTACCTTTATATATAGCCTGTTTAAAAAGTGTCAGTAGTGCTTTTATAAAAAGATTTAATGTCTCTAAAACCCTACAGAATACTTTAAAATAACGAACAAAACGATGGGAACAAAGGTATGCTGCTGATAGAGTTTTGCTTGGATTTCCAGAGGCTCTTGGCAAAGCCTCTCAGCATTTGCATCTAAGGAGCAAAGCATAAAAAGAATGTCCTTGCTTAATAAATCATTTGCTAAAAGGATGGTAAACATAAGGCTGAAATATATGGCCAGACCTTGCAAGACAGGGACATTGGTACAGTTGTGCAGGGAGCTGTACTGAGATCTGCAGGTTTATCCTACAAATAACTGATCTGGGGGGCGTTCAGTAAGGTAAGAAAGTTTGCAAAGGTTGTTAAATTAATCACATGAATAGAGATGGGCAGTGGCTGTAAAGCCTTGCAAAAGAACTTTATGAGATTGAGCTGTAAAGTAATAAAATGGGAGAGGGAATTCAAAACAGATAAACATAAAAGAATGCACTCAAAGAAAAAGAAATCCAGCGTCACGTATAAGAGGATGGGCTCTGAGTTGATCATTACAACACCAGCTGTAAGAAGTTGTAGCGTCATAAAAATGGAAGTGCAAAGTTTAGTCAAAAGAAGAATCAAAATAACAAGCAATTAAGAATTACTGGGAAGGAAATAGAGAACGCAACAGAAAACACTGTACATTTATCTTGAAAACTGCATATCTAATCTACATATCTGCAAAATTATATCAATAAAACTGGAAAAACTGCACAAAAGTGCAACAAAGGTGTTTAGTGGACTGAAATGGTTACTAAGATCCTGTTTGTCTCAAAAAATTATTACTTGGATGTACAGAAGAAGTCATGGGTGTCAGAGAAAAGAAGATTAGGGACATTTGGTTCATTTTCTTCCAGGATAAAAATAAGACAATACAGGTGAAGTAAGGAGAGATCAAGTGTAAAACAAAAAAGGTAAAATTTCATGCAGAGAAGAGTGGATGTGTAGAACACCTCTCTAAAAGATGGTGTGCATGCCAAAAATTTACAGAATTACTTGGAAAATTCACAGGGAAAAAAGATATCACAGGGAATAACTAAACTTCATGTATCTTAGCAAAGTCACTGAGCTGAAATTAGCTAGGAGCTGGGAGAGAGTATGTGAAAGTTTCCTTTTTCTTACTGTTATCTTGGTTGGTTTCAGTTTGTGTCCCTTGCTGGAGACCAAATACTGGGTTAGGTGAATAGTCCTTCTAGGCTGATATTATAGTTGTCATGTTTCTTTGTTCACACATATTTCAGAAGGGAATAATATGGACCAAAATCATGAAGAGAATGAGATACTTTCATCAGCAGTGAGAATTCATATGGCAGCACTGAAAGATGTTCTTTTGGTAGGAGCTGCTTCATCTCCCACAGAATGGTCTGCAGATGAATGAACAGAAATTTGTGACTTCTGCAGTTTCCTGACATGTTTTTTTAACCATGTCTTCTTAGAAGCAAATTCTCTAACTGTCACTGTTGGTATGACAAATTTCACTGTAAGTCTGTTTAAAGTGTGTTTTGCATGCACTAATCAATGTAAAACAAAGGGTATCTTTCTTACTTCTTGTATATAGATCTTCACTGGCTTAATTGTACTATAATCCCATTAGCCACCATTATCACTTTTTGCTCTCTCATAAACAAACAATTTGATATCAGAGAACATAAAAAGAAAATTAATTTACTTGAACCTCAAAATGTTCCAAATGGTTTGTTCTCTTAATTTTTCTTTTCCTTCAGTTTAGGCAGTTCAGGCACACAAAATGCAGCATAGCAAACAATGGATCAGACACAAAACACAGCTAGTGCTCTGAGAAGTTCAGAAAGGTCAGGCATCTAAGGTCTTGAAAACTCCACTATTTAATAGTATTATTTAAATGTCTTTTGTTTCCATAGTTCTATTTTACACAGTCATTTGGTTTTTGTTCCTAATAGTGGGGTAGGTAGTAAAAAAAAAGGATTCAAAGGCAGGAAAATACATTTCTTATTTTTTCCACTATATATTTTAATAAAAGAACAGAAACATAAATTCTATTCTGGTCCTTGCTCATTCAGAATGCTACCATACTTATTTTTTAAAATGAGATGGTTATGTGCATGCACACACATAGGTGTCTGTTTCAAAAACTGTACGTGAGGCCATGTTCACCATTTTAATACCTCTGCAGAAGTAAATGGCAAATGTAGGAAAAGGTAGAATCAATAATTTGTTGTTAACAAGGCATTACATTTGTGCTTTTCATTTTTAACTTTACATCACCTTTCTGGATGCAAAGAACCCCAAGAGACAGTCTTACCAATACCTTTTCAGTGGCCATAAATATGTTTTTCATGGCAATTTTGATGTAAACGTGCTAGTAACATAAAGCTATACTTAGAACCAAAGTTAACTCTAAATCTGATCAGAATTAACTATTTATTTATTCATTTTTAACTGTAGCAATTGTACCTCTTGTGTAAGAATCTCTGACTGTTTGATCCTTTTCTGGAGCACTTAGCACCTTCCCTGACCAAATGTTCAATGTCAGGAAGCAGCTATGAAAGCTGTGGACATAGATTTGTGTCTCTGCAGCATGAACCATCATGTCACATGAATGAGGAGAGAAAAATCAGCAACCTAGACATCTGCCTTGTTCCTTTCCTTGCCTCATCCATGAATTATAATCCAGACTGTAGCATCAACTCACTGAACAGCATTTTTAAACAGCACTGTGTAACTTATCCTACTTCCATGTGTGCAGCAAAAAAGTCTGGAGACATGTTTCTTTTTTTAATTTCATGATCCTTATGGGTCGCTTCCAGCTTGGGATATCCTATGATTCTATGACTCTACAGCAATATTTTTCATTTGAAAAAAAGTAATTTGAGACTGGATAGGTTTCAAAAAGATATAGAAAACACATATAAGTTTGACATAGAACTCACAGGGGAAGATTCTGCCGTCTGTAGCATGCAAGAGATGATATTGCAACTGTAAACACAGCACAAATAAAGCAGTCTCATTCTCCTGTCCTTGCTGCAATCACCTCTAGGCTCTAAGCTGCAGATAAATATATCAGGATTTGAAAATACCTCTTTTATGATGGTAACATATAATTATCTAATTTATGCTGTATCAGGTCCTCTTAGTAGGGCTGCCTTTAAAAAAAATCAGAATTAGATATAGCTGCCAGCAAGGTAGTCAACGTGCACAATTGTAAGGATCTACATGAATAGAACATTTCCAACACTGTGCAAAGTAAAACATAAGTTCTACACATGATAACCTTTTCTCCATTCTGCAGTCACACACATCTGAATGCAACGGGTTCAGGAAAATAATGACTAAACTCCCTTAAAAATTTCTTTATAAAAGGTAGGACATTTTTTCTATCAATTAACTCTTCTGTGGCAAATGAGTAGGGAGACAGCCCAGCTAATTGATAGAGACTAGAGAAAGAATATGCACAGAGAGCAGATGCATGCCAGAAAGGAAACCACCCTTCCTAAAGTAGGGAAATTGCCTTCTGGACACTCAGCTTTTGACTGAAGCAGGTGTACTTTGAAAATACTGAAATACACTGCTTTTTTTCCTTTTTAAATGTCTCACTGCTGCATTTTCCTGATTTTAATGATAATGCTGTGCACAAATTGCACCAATTAGTGTCCATTAATATCCACCTCTGCTGTCACTAGTATGTGCCTTATGCACAGCCTGTGTCAGTTCTCTGACTATTGATTGGCATAGGTTACCCTGAAAGACCCCACAAGCAGCTGAAATCAGAGTCTGTGTTCCTTCCCTGATTTTGAATCCTTTTACTAGCCACAGAGCATATGGCCACTTTTCCAACTTGCAGTTATGTAAATCTCAAGCATACACCAGCAATTTCTTTTGAATTTGTGTTCTCTGTTAAACAGATTAAGCTAATTCAGCAAACAGGGAGCAGTGAGTCTATAGTATAGAAACAGGCAGGTTTCTGGACCAAACTACCCATGCTTTGTGATTTTTTGTGATTGGAGCATGTCTTTCACTCTTGCTTAGCATGTTGGTTTATTTCCCTCCTTCAGCTCCCTCTCCCTGAAGCTGCTGCTTCCCATTCACCTTTTCAACAGTGACTCTTTTCGCCTCTTTTACCTGATCCACTTAATTCTTTAGACCTAGTGTGTGTTGTGCAGAACCATTGATAACTGCATCTTTACAAAGTGTTTATAATTGCATCTTTCCTTCTTTTGTACCATTTTTCTCTTTATATCTTAAAACATCTCAATGATTTAATAAAGGGGTTTTGGGTTGGCTTTTGGTTGTTTTTTTGTGTGTGTGTGTGTGTAATGATTATGTTTACTTTTTATTTACACTTGTGATCAATATAGAATATGAGATAAAGAAATAAAGGATGTATGTAATACTTACTTGTATGCCCTCAGAGAGCTTTGCTTTCTCTCTTCTCCAGCGCCTTTACCAATCCCAGCTTTATTTCAAGCAGGCTTCCCTGAAGTGCCATAAAGAGAGTGGCTTTTTAAAGCTGGATAGATAAAACACATAAATCATAAATGCTTCTGAGACTTCCCTGCAGACATTCACCCAAGGAGCAAGGAGTTTTGCATGAGGAACTAATTGAAGTGGAGAGCTGGCCAGGTCAAGTAGAGAGATTCCTTCCCAGCCTCTGATGACATCATCACATTAATATAGGGGACCTTGGAGAGATCCTGGCTTGAGTCTAAAGTCTGAGGGTCTTGCAAGGTTTTGGGGCAGAAGACAATGATGAAGTCATCTGACAAGCTCTCATTTCAAAATTTTAGCTGGAAATCTGTTTTTAAGGGTCCAGCTTATTTCTCAAGATCTACCCCTGCTGTGCATGATGTTAGATCCCTCAAAACACAACAACAACAAAAAAATTCACTTGAGAAATTATCCAGCCTTATTGGCAGGACAAGACATACCTATACCTTTGTCAGCTTTGAGCAAATTAGTTGGTTACCCAAGATTTCAGAAAAAGAGGAAAGGAAAACCTGTTCACAGCCCTCACTCTCTCCTGACACCATCTGACCCCTTTCCTTTCCAATCCCAAAGAAAGAGATTTGCCTCTGTTGCTGAATGAGTTTCTAAGCATCCTTCTCTGTCCTCATCACCATCACAGTGTGTGCTGTGACCCTGCAGCTGGCCAGGCAGCTCTGATCTGGCTACAGCACATTTATGTCCTGCAGCTCCCTGAGAGAGGAGACTGATCCTAGCCTAGGGAGAAATGTAGGGTATAGGAACACACTTATATTTCCATATGTCTGCTGACAGCAAGAATTTTTGTTTCATTCTTGTGTGAAATCATCACGTTTATAAGCATGAAAATGAAATGCCAATATGTTTATAATTTTTAACTCTCTTCATGGTATTAGGCAATGTCTAGACACACAAAAAAACACAGCACAACCCCCCTCTTTTACAGTGGCTAGTTCTGAAAGTTTAGTAATAGCTTTAACAAAATATAAAATCTAATGGCTTTTTTGAGGGCAGCACTATTAAATTTCCACTAGCTGATGGTAAGTAAAGTTGTGCTACTGCAGCTTCTAGAGGCATTAATTTCTGAATCAATTTTAGTGATTTTCAGTCAGCAAGTTTAAAATTAGACACATAAATATATTGTTACAAATGCCATGTGTTTAGATCTGTAGGAGAGTTAAAAAAGAAGAGCAGCTGAGTGAAGCAATTACAAAGGATCTTCTAAATTGAGAGAGGGGGAATAGATGGGATAATAAAAAGGCATTTGAAATTTAATATTAGAGGGGAAATATATCTATATATATGTGCATATATGTATAGATATAGATAGATATAGATGATATAGATATACACAGATATAGATGGCTCACATATTAATAATGCACACCTAACAGTGCTGGAAAAACAAAGCCTGAACTGAAAATGACTCTCTGATAAATAACTACTCTCTGTTGCTGTTACGAGCTTGAGAAATTTGGGATTCAAAGATGATGTCAAATAAGGAAGCAAATCCAGTGCATACATCAACACATATTGGCTTAGAATTTACTAATATTTGACTAGTGATGAGTCCACTAAAAACAAATCTTGATTGCCAGATAACTCTTTGAGGAAAAGGAAAGTCTTTAACAGAACAAGAGCATTATTAAATTAGTCAGACTTCTTTTAATAGAAGGGTGCTTCCATCTGCAACCAGAACCTTTGTATCCATGTTATAATCTCATGGTTTTACATTAAACCCAAAGTGATGTAACAGTTATTAAAAAAACAAGCAAACAAACAAAAAATCAAAAAACAAAAAGGGAAATAAAGGAGGCATTTTTTGCTTTTCCTTCTGCAAAATTCAGTATCTGATGAAGCATCTGATGTATATACATGAGTGAAAGTATGTCAGAGAATGAACAAATGTTACATCCAAAATTTAAAATGTTTGCTCTTTTTTTCCCAAAAGCATCAAGATTTTTGAAAGAGTCTGGGATCAGGGGCTCCTTAAGGCCATCTGCTTTCCTGTAGCAGAGCCCAGAGGCTGCTGTAGTTCTACCCAGCCCTGTTCTCTGAGGGATCATGCATCAGCTGGGAGATGACAAACAGGCTCACGTACACTCTCATTTGTCTCAATATAAAGAATGAGGAACTGGCTGGCTGCCTAGAATATCTTCATAGAGAAAAGAACATGGAGAATTTTTGTTTGTAGATCTGACCATGGTGAATAAACACTCTGGAAGAAGACAGGAGCAGAAGACATCGTGTGACACTGAGGTTTAGACAAGACAGACTGCACAGTGTTCATCAGGATATCACAAGATAGCCATAAATATTGACTTTCAAAAACATATTAAATAATAAATAACAAACTAATTAATAAATAATAGAATAATGAAGCATTCATAGCCTACACCTTATTCAATATATCTCTTGCTTAGCATTTGCTGATATTTGCAAAGATTTAGAATAAAACTGGTAAAATGTAAAATCATCTACAAGTGGTTTTGAAAACACATTTGACTCATATACCAGTGACCACTGGAAAGTTTCATAGAGAGAGAAAATCTCATAGACTAGGGATGGCAGTGGTGTTCATCACTTCTTCAAACTAAAGATGATTCTGAAACATTTACTTCTACTCTTTAATTTTTCCCCAGAAATGGTCCCTTTGAGCAATGAGATTTCTTTAGCCTTTCCTGAGCACCATATTCTATGTACCCATGTATAATGCAGCACTGTTTGCCTAACCTCTCCTGGTCTGCTTCTGTTGCATTTTCATTGGAAATCTTCCAAAAATCTCTGTTAAAAACTGCCCAACGAGATCAAGAGAACACTTGAGCTTTGTTGGACTACTGGTTGGGAGGCATGCATGAATTGCATTCCCTGTATAAAAACATGTTAAATATGAAACTCAATAAAACAGAATTCATGATGACAGTACACAGTCACTCACCTGAAATCTCAAAGGTTACAAAATCACAGGAGCAGAGAAGCTGCCAATGCCCCAAGTACAAAAGAAAGCCCAGTGTGTTGTCGATGAGTAATTCTTGGTCCATGTTTATCTGAAGAACATTAAAGATTGATAGAAAGATAGAAAGTTAGAAAGATGAGAGAAAGATAGAAAGATAGAAATTGTGCATGAACAAACATAAAATAAATAAAAGTTAATGTTTTAGAAAAATAGGAAAAATTAAAATTGATTACTTAAATGTATGCTATAGATCCTGATGGATCATTCAATCAAATGCTAGAGAACAAGACATTAAAATAAACTTTGGGCTAGAATTATTGAATGTAATAATTTTCATCTTTCATCAAGCTCAATCTGTTATTAAAAATAAAAGATGATGGGTTATTAATCATTAATGAAATGTTCAGCGACTCTGAAAATATCCAAGTTTACCATTCCATGGACAGTCACCACAGTTCTTAGGCATCCTTGACAAATTACAAAGTATCCACCAGAAAAGGAGAGAGAGAGGATTCTTCTGATCTAATTCAGCTGTCTTAAAATTAAGCATCTATTCTAGTCTTGCTCAGGATCAGAGGTCCCTCAGTACACTGAAACAGGCTTCCTAAAAAGGCTGACAAGCATCTAGGATTATCCATATAAATAATTATCTGGAGCTACTCTTGGAGATGATATGGTTAATTTAGCTGGGACAGTTAACTTAAATACATCCAGAATAAAGGAATGAATGAAACCCAGCTGAATATTTGACCTCTCTGTCTCTATTGAGTCAGTGAATGCAGGGTGTCCTCATCTTTCATCAGAGTGCAATAAATAGGGTACTTCAGAGGCCAGTGCTGCAAGTTTGCCATTATCTATTGTAATCTTCAGCTTACAGAATCAGTCCCTGTTTTACCATATAATCACAATTCAAATATAAATACAGGATTGATTCCTCACCAGGGGTATAGTTTCCTAATATGATGAGGCAAGCAAACAAACCAATCATATTCTTGAGAGCTTAGAAAAGGAACAAACAAGCTATAGATTTTTTTACATTTCACTTTGAAACAACAATGGGTAAAAGTTGGAAATCTGTCCAAAAGACCAATATAGTAGTCTAGACAGGAAATATTTAGGGCATGAACCAATATTTTGGCCCTTGATAAAGTAAAAATCTGAATTGTTGCTTTACTAAGCTTATTTAATGTGAATGATTTGGCAACTGTACCAGTAAGGGGAGCAATATATAGCCTAATGTGAAATCACAGATTCTTAAAGATGAAACATGAATTAGGTGTGAAGAAATGAGGTTGAGAAACTGTCTTTGACATTGCTGGAGCCAGGATTTCCCCTGTGAGTGGAAGCAATACCACATTCTTACAGAAGCATTATACATCTGCTTACACTCATTTTACGCAGGTGTGAACTGATTAGAGCTGGATTCATAAGCATTTTGTAGGAAAAAATGTACACTCAGCATTGCAGAATTGCTTTGTAAATTTGGATTCATCTTGTTAAGAAATAAATTGTTGTTTCATTACTCTAAAATAAATCTCTTTGAAGCAGTTTTCTAACTGAGTTTCTTAGAAGTTTGAGATGCTTTTAAGAGCTAGAAGTTGAAACAAAACATTTGTTCTTCACAAAACAGAATGTCTTAACATATTTTAAACTAATCTTCCATTCTTCTGCTTTGTTAGAAATCTCAAACCACCTGGGTTTTTTTCCAGAAGAAGAAGTTTATAGAGTTTGAAATTGACTGTGAATCTCCTAAACAATTTTTTTTTCCCAAGAGTTATACCACTCATAAAGTATCAGAAATATCTGGCTTATAATAGAGACCTAAAATTTCCTCAACTTTATTTATTTATTTTTATTTTATGAACTGAATGAAGTTGCAGCTAGAAATATATAGATGTTTTTTTCTATCCATGGAACTGGAACAAAATGTGCAGAAAGTATTAAAAGAAACTTTTGAAAGTAGTTTAACTTAATATTATGAGTACCGTTATATATTACTTATTTAGCATTTAATGTATCCTACTTACATAGGACCAAAATACATTTTCTGAGGAAAGGTCACAGTGAAAGCAGTTTCTAAACAGAGGTTTTGTAGTTAAAGATTAATTGGATATTGGCCAGAAAGTTCTAAGAAAACCCTCCTGTGCATGTGCATACATCTGTGCAAATAACAGCCTTGCAACAGCTACTGACAGACCTTGCTTGACTAAAGGCCCAGAAGTGGGGTCTGCTCTCCAAGGGGGCAGATGTGTAACAGTGGCACAGATGAGCTGTCCCTGGGCTGAAGGACAGGATATCCCTGGTGACTGCTGAGGCAGCAACCCCTGTCACATCAGATAGGAGAGGAGGTCTCTCAGCATCTCCCACCCTTAAGCCCAATACTTTCTATTGATAGTGGAGTATTTCTCTTAAAAAACCAGGGCAGATAAGAGCAGCTCCATATTCACTGATACTCGATCTCACAGTAAAATGCAGCAGCAATTCGATCTCGCTGTGGTGCGAGCGTGTGGTCGAGCTTCAGCTGTGGCATGTGAGCTGTGCCAGGGCCCACCATATGGTGCTGGGGCTGCTTTTGTGGAGCTGCAGGAGAACAGATGATACTTGATCTGATCCTCTGTCTGCCAGGACAAAATTACCCTATCCAAATATTTTGAACAAATTTGAGGCAGCGCTAAGAACTTGTACCAGTTCTGCACTTGGTGTTGTGTGGTTTCAGCTCCTTCAGTTGATTACTGGAAGCAGCAAAACCATCTTAATATTCTTTGAGGGGATATTTAATTATTTGGAAAAGCTAACTCTCTGATGCTGAGTTTCATGTGTAAAAACACAGAATATGATGTTTTCATTGTAGAACTCTGAAATGAGATGATACTCTTGATCTAAAATTTAGCTAAGCTAAATTTTGAAAAAAGAAAAAAATCAAATGAGGACTTCCCACTACTTATATATCCAAAGTGAGAAATTCAGATTTGAAACCTGGACCTAATTTCTTAAATTACATGACCTTCAAAACTGCATCAGTTCTCCCAGAGATTAAGGAGGAATTTACATTTGTTCTGAGGTTTATCTCCTTGTAGAGAGATTAGGGAGAAGAACTAAATTAATATTTTCTTTGCCTGCTGTTTCTTCTTTTTGCTTTTATGCCTCAATAAGGACCACAGAATGAGAATGTGGAAGCATGGAACTATACCTGCGGCCCATGGATACAATCTCCTCCCTTGGGATTTCTAGACCAAAGAGAAATTTTGATTTCTTTTGTCTGACCCTCAAACCCATTGATCTTTGTTTAATTTCAAAACATTTCAATCAATGCTCAATGGAGAATGAGAAATCATGTTGGATTTCAGATCTGGCATTCCTAAGAAGCTCAGGGACAGATCACACCCAGGTAGAACAGGAAATTAGGGTAGGTGAAATATCTTCTTAACACACCTCTTTCAAAACAGCTCAAGTCATTAAAGGTTGTTTTATATTGTTTTCTAAACATACCTGCTAATTTCCTTCACTCAGTTCTTTTGCTGTTTGGCTGTTTTATAAGAAAGCCCTTTTTAAGAGATGGAAATGTCCATATAATCAATTTCTGAAAGGGACATAGCTGCCAAACCTGTTAGCTGCTGCTCATGTGTTTTCACTTCTTCCTCTTCTCCATCTTGTTTATTTAAATACTTAAATGAGCTTGATTTTAGGATCTACATATTTCCATGTGTGGCAGCAAGACAGAATTACTTCTCAGGTCATGCACTAAAGAGTCTGGACCAGTGAGTATGGTAGTTAATGTCTCTGAAATCTAATCCCACTTTTGTTCTGTCAAGTCTTGCATGGCTGACAGCAACTCAGCAGTGACAAAAGGTCAACATGGAAGTCAAAGACTTAAAAATCCTAAGTCTCATTTGTCTGGAAGCCATGGAAGTCTTATTCCTTTCCCAATATTTAAAAATGAGAAGGCCTACTAAAGAAACCTGCTTTACAAAAGATCCATATTCATTCCCCTGTAAAAATACAATTCTGGATTAAGATGGAAATAAATAAAAGGGCTCAAGAGATAAGTTAAAACTGACAGCCAAAAATTTTGTCACTGTGGGCAGACACGCTGCCTTCTAGGATAATGCTCAGTGGAATTCAGTCAGTGTTAAGCTGTCTATCCATGGTTTGAGGTAAAGTCCTTGGCTGTGGGTAATGTACACATTGTACTGCACTTCTGGTGGCTTCTGCATTTATTTTGCTCTAGAGAAATAAATGCGCTGTATCTTGCCTGTTCTGTACTGCACTGACAGGAAATTACAGCACTCTTAGTTGTTGGATCCACTTTGTCAGTGAGTGTCTTTTGCAGTGCAGTGGAAGCTTCTTTCATTCCCCTCTTTTTTGCCCTTTTGCTTGAGGAAAAATTGTGAGGTCAGAAAAATCTGAAAAAGAATATCCTGGGACAGCTATGTGCAAGAAACAGATGTAAGAGATCCATACCTGTGCACAGAATTCCCCTCCCTATGAAATTTAGGGCAATATTAGCTGTTTCAGGAGCAAACCTGAAACTAGACAATGTCCTAGTTTGCACCAGCAGGTATTCAGGGAATTTTGGTAGGGTTTGGACTTTGTTCTTTAATCCTGATGATTTGTGTAAGCTCTATGGAGATCCACAGAGTTGAGGAGATACAAAAAGGGATGCACATGTTCCATCTGCTGATTACCCTGGAAGCTGTGTACACACCCAAGGACAGGCACTGCACAGTGGTTGTTCCTGTAAGGTCTTTCATAACAGGTTTATTTTCTCTGCAGTATATGGAAGTTGGTTTGATTCCCAAGTTCTCTTACAAAAGGCTCTGTCTGTGTGCTCAGGCTTTTGGCAGAACGATACACATCTAACTAACTGGAAATAAACAAATAGATGGCCTTGTATTTTCCTGCTACCCACAGAATAATTATTGCACAGAATACTCAGACAAAATACATCCTTTCCCATCTTATTTTCATTTCTATTTCTTTCACACTTTATTTTTGAACCATGATGAAGACAAATAATAGAATTTTGCGAAGTGTAACAGCTGCACAGGAATCAGGAGAATGTCACGGTGCATTTCAGTCACTTGTTCAGAAAAAATATTAATGTTTTTCCCTCCTTTTGTGGATGTTTAATTTGGAAGTTATTTAATTTAATTATTATAAATGATCCTGTTAAATAAAGAACATCACCATGGTCCAAACAAATCATGACAGTATTATAGCTTCTTAATTAGAACAAATCACTGGTCTCAATTCAAAATGAATGTGAGTACCAAGAATCACACAAGCTTTTATTCCTCACTCATCTTTACATTTTGGAACACATCTGGTCTAGTTTAAATGCATTTTCAGTGCTAAAAAGAGTGGAATCTTGTCAGTAAGGTCTTCACGTTCCCAGCCTGCCTTTTGCTATCAGGCTCTGAGCAAGCTATGATCCTGTAATGAACTTCATGTGAGAAAGGTCCTACAGAGGTACTGCTGAAGGAATCATCTGCAAGGGGCAGATATGCACAGGGGGGCACCAAGATATTGCCAAAACAAGAACATGCTGTGTCCACTGCTCTACTATGAGCTGCAATGAGACCCTGCAGCTCCGGCCCCTGTGCAGGGTCAAGAGTTGGACTCCATGATCCTGATGGAGTCTCAGGATTGGATTCCAACTCTGCATATTCCATGATTCTGACACTGATTCTCTTCCATAGCTTGCTAGATTGGGCCTCAGGTGCTACAAGACCACGTACAAAGCAATTTGCTTTCAAGCAGTTTAGTGGAGAGCCTTATGGACAGCCAGGAACACCCCTGAAGGAGATGGGATTTTAATTTCTTTTTTAATAGAGAACTGAGGCATGAGACTAGAAGGAAAATTAAGCCTCAGAAAGACTCTTTTAACGGGTAAGATTTTAAGGTGGTGAAGAGATGCAACACAATTGCATCAACAGATTTTCAGGCATCTGACAGGTGTGGAAAATTAAGTGTTTTCTGGAAAGGGCAAGACTAACGTGTAATGAAGAAAACATGAAAATGGCATAGAGTGAGATGTGTTTTCTAAGGAGAATAAGACAATTACTCTACAAGTAAATACATAAAAAAGAAAGAATCAAAAGTGTCAAAAAACTGAGGTAAAAGAGGCAGTGGTGTTCTACCCGAGAACGAATAGCAACACAGGGTACATTTTCAGGAGAAACAAAACCTAGAAACAAAAAGAATAAACCAAAGTCAGATAGTGGAACCTGATTAAATGTAAAATAAAGACAAAAGAAATCAAAATCAAACCCGCCGCTTTTTTGGATGGGAAACTATCTGACACAAGGCTTGTGTGTAGGAACAGCAAGGCTTGAAAGTTTGAGGATAGAGAGATCAGTAGATAAATATGCTCTTACACAGACAGAGAGACAAGTAGGCAGATGGAAGGCCTCTATTCTTTTATTTTCAATCACTAGCAATACTGCTTCAATGGAGAGCTTGTGGAGTCACTTTTTCTTGGGAAACTATATGCATGTGAAATGGAACAGATTAATTTAAATAAAAAGACATGCAAGATGTTTATTTAACTAAAATAGATGAAATGTGTCATTTTATTCCTTCTGCTGGTACTGAAACATATGGACTTTCCTGAATAAAATCTCCCTTGGGGTAATCAAGGTCAGCTATAAGTCCTCATATAAATACACAAATGTTTACCACAAATCATTTCCCTCAAATATTTCAAACTAAATGATTCTTCCACTAGAAACACCCATTCATCTATTCCTAGTTTGATCCTAAACTTCAGTAGTGAAGACTTTATGGATGAAAGCAAGGCTTGATTAGTTAAATAGGAAAGAGGTACTATATCTATATCATATTCAGAACAACCAGAAAAAAAAATAATTCAGTAAAATATAAACAACAGGCAGGAAATATGCAAGACCACACGCATGAATAAAATTAACAGGATAATCCTTAATATTCTCCATGATACACTGTTGTTCTAGGTCACACAGCTTGATCACTTGACCTTTATAGGTGGTTCTGATCATCCAAAATAGCCAGCACTGACTACCTAGAGACCTTAGTGCAAGCAAGGAGGGGGGGTGAAAACAAAACTACACAAAGAATGCTATCCTGCATTGCTGCATTACACATTGGGGTTTGCATGTGCTCTTGCAGCCAAACCTAAATTGAGAGTCAAAGTTAAAAGCTCTACCCACTTCAGCATATTTTTCAGTGTTTCATTACTTTCACAAACAAGTGAAAATTGGAAAATCATCAGACACTGAGGAGAAAAATTACCCAAAATCAAAACGAGAACTTAAAAAATTAAGGAAGGGTCTTACATTTTCCTGTATAGGAAATTCCAGTGAAAAATAGACTTTAAAAACTGTATTATAATTAACAAAAATTATATGCATCTATAATTGCTATTCTGATAATCAAAGTTTCTCTTTCGCAGAGGATAAGGAAGCTTTTAGGAAGCTTTGACAAGTACAGGACATTCAGTGGACCTCATTTGACTTAGCAAAGATTATGCATATATTTATAGCTCTATTTACATTTCATTTCAGAGCTCTACAGAGTCTATAAATTCCAAATACTCAGTAGCAAAGCAAAAAATTGTATGCGCTACTTTCTTTATCCAGACAATTTCTATCAGTAGTTTTTAGGCAATTGAGGATAATATATATCAGATTTTATGACACTTTCTTTTCCTTGTGGACTGACATACACTGGAGGTTATAATTTGATCCAGAATAGGAAAATGCAAGCTCTAGTAGAATCTTTAATTAATTCTTTTCTTAATGGAATGCCTGGATCTTATTTTAAACAGTTTCCTTTCTGATCTAGTCTAACAAAAAAAAAAAAAAAGAAATTATCTCCTTTCAAATTACAGACTCAGTCTCTACCGTGAATAGGTTCATTTACCTTAAACACACAGTGAGCTCATGGCTGAGGAAGGAACCAATTACTTTCTGTGCATTGCTTCTCCACTTGGAGTCTGGAAAGGCCACACTCTGATCTTTTACTAATTCTTAGTTAAAAATGGATGAGCCTTTGGCCAGAGCTTTCAGGTCCAAGGTCCTTGTAGCATGAAGGGCAGCTGAGTAGGCAGTTGTACTTGGATGATGTAGTGTGTGCAGCCAAGCCTCCTCCATCTCCCCAGTCAGGCTCGGGAAACCTTTTGTAGCAGCTGGTCCTAATCTGAAACACTCTCATAGTCAGTGGCATTGCATGGGAATGTAATATTCAGAGATACTGAGCCCTACATTCACCTTTACAGCCTCTGCATGCTGCAACACAGAGATTATCCTGGCAAACACCTGAAGAACAGGTAAAAAACTGTAGGAGAAGGCAGTACATCACATCCATTGGAGAAGTTAGACCAGGCTGCACTAAATAAGGAGAGATGGCAGAAAAGTCCATGGTCTGGTCTGAAAACTGCAGGAGTTTCTTTGCCCTTTGTTGACGCTCCACACTGTTCTTTGTCCTGGTAAGTAATGATACCTTATATGACAAATGCCACAGTCAATTGCCAAAACATCAAGCAGATCAATAGACTGTCACTCTCTGTATCTTGCACAGATATGCTCTCAACCATTTGCAGTACATTGCTTGAATTGCGTCACAGATAATAATCAGCTGTTAACTACTCATAAACAACATATGAAAATAATATAAAGCATGAGGGACTTTTAATAATAAACATAATACAAAACAGAACAAGCTCAAAATGCAACTGTAGAGACATGTTGGTTTTCCCATTCAGTGTACAGAGATATTTCTGAAGCTGTCACAATGCCAACCACCCTAAAATGAACCACCACCAGCAGCAATGTTTAAGCATCAATGGTTTTGAGGGTTGCTTTGATCCCATCAGTCTCTTATTTTGCTGTCCTAAAATTATCCCTCATCCTGAGCTTCATTTAAGTAGTTGGTTGAGTCTTATTGATTTCTTGATAGAAATGCTTTAACTTAGACACTGCTGATCCCAGCATATCACTTGTCAGACCCACTGAGATAAAACTCACACATCGTAGTGAGCTGTGGGTTGAGTGCAGGCTGTGCTGTGGAGCAGAGGTTCAGAGTCAGTGCTGCCATGTACGTGGTGAACCACAAAGCTGAGCTGTGTTACTCTTCCCTTCTTTTCAGTGTGTGGTTCCACATGCAGGACACATTGGGGCTGGTCTGTGTGAGGAAGATTGGCAATGTGGAAAGAATGAACAAACCCATCTTTACTCATGGTTTAGGATGCATTCTGAAACCATTCCTAGGCTTAACAGAGTCTAATCCAAAGGGGTATGTGTCGCGGTGCGCGCGGTTTGTTTTAAGAAGTTTTCGTAAATGTTTAGTGCAGAGGTTATACTGAGTTTTGTAGGTTTTTCACTCGCCTAAGATGGCGAGATATTATTGAGTTAAAAAGAAGGAGCATTTAAGAAGCAGTTAGAATCCTTAAATCCAGTGCTTTACATCCTCATCCCCAGTCATTTAGGTCGAGTTATGGGGACTTTTGCCCTTAGCCCAAGGGGTGAGGTTCCCAGAGCAGTGGCACAGCACAGAGTCCCTGCTGCCTCTGCAGCCCTGGAGCTCAGACTGCCTGCAAGGCAGCAGTTGAGTCTCATACAGTTCCAGCCTTTCCTCAGACTTCCTGGAGGTATAGCACTCCTTCATGGCAGGGTTAATCACTTCTCCATCACTCAAGTGTTAAATAAATTATTGGTCTAACAATCTCCCAGTCATTGGAAAAGAATCCCAGCATCACTGAGGTTGGAAAAGACCTATAAGATCAACAAGTCCACATTTAATCCAGCACTGACAAGTCCACCACTAGACTATATCTCTTAAGTACCACATCTAGAGGGTTTTTAAACATTTCAGCAAGAGTGAATCCCCTACTTCCCTTAGTTCCAGTGCCTGACCACCCTTCCAGCGAAGACATTTTTCCTGATATCCAATCTACATCACCTTGGAGCAACTTGAGACCTTTTCCTCTTTTCTCATGATAAGATATGTGAGGTCAGGAGGTAAAACAGGGATGCAGCTTCCTCCAGCAAAGCCTGTGCCAAAGTCAGGCTCTGTATTCAGTTCCTGTGCGTGTACACCTCCCAGATGTATCCACCAAGAATCAAATCACAAGTGTTGCCCAAATTACGGCCTTTTGATCGGAAAGTAGATAACTGTGAAAGATACACGTTGTGCCTGAGCTGCTCCCAATTGCATCTGTCCTCTGGTGGCTGCACAGAGTAGGGGGGCACAGCTTAGGAGTGATGCCAGCGTGCCCCAGGACCAAATGCTCCCAAGCATCACGGGCAGCACTGCAGGGGAAGCTGTGCAGTTTGGAACAGCAGCCCGTGAAGGCATGCCCAGAGGCTGGCAGTGTTTGGAAGCACAGCTCTTAGGGAGAGCCCACAGTTTTGGGGCTGAAGTGTGGAACAAAAGTTTCCTTGAAGAAAAAGTTTCCTTGAAGCGAAATCTCATTCCGGTTCTGGAAAGCTGTGAATTCTCTTGGGGAGTTACAACTGTTTTGAGGAAGCAGGCAGAAAAAAAGACACTAACAATAAAAAATTATGAAGTAAGAAAAAAACAGATTATCAGTAGGGAAGAAATCCTTATGAAAGGTCATTTATTAGCAAGAGAGGAAAGAACTGAGATCAGAATCATGATCTTAACAAGATCCAGTCCAGGGTGGTACTTTTTAATGGAAAACTTCTGACAGATCACAAAGGGAAACAGCCTGAAAACTCAGCTTTCCAAAGGCCCTCATGTGATTTTGATTTTAGAGTATGAAAAGTGCTGAACCCAAATGGCAGGACATCTGCTCTGTAAAATCTATGTAAGTGTTTTCAATCTCCACTCATCTCTCATTTGCCATGAATTTCTTCATAGCTTGTAACATTTCTTCTAGTTTCTTCACCTCTATTCTCATATATTCATGTAAATGTAAAGTTCTAAAAAAAAATGCTTCTTTTACTAGTAGTGTTAATTATTTACTAGATAATTGCAAAGTCTCCACCATCTCATACCCAGGTCAGCAGTGTTCTGAAACAATGTCTACTGTTAACATAATTCACATTTCTGTGACAAAATTTGCTATGTCCTTAAATAACATACACATAACAATATCTGCTGACTGCTGACCAGGCAGTTAAATTTTCATTTTTTTATTGCAGATCCAAAAGTGATGAAATGAAGGAGGCTTTCACATTAATCTCAGCATCCATCTTGTGTCTGAGCCCAGTCATATGCATCTGCACTCGTTATATGCTGCTGGTTTTGATGCTGTAGATGAAATATGCATATGCCAAAATTTGTAACAAAATTGTAAAGCATGCTGCCCATATGTCCCAGCTGTATGTGGAAGTTACTAAATGCATTTTTTATCAGCAGCTTTCTGATGGGCTCAACAGTTTTTATTCCATTGCATGGTCGTAGTTGTGACTTTAATGAAAGAAACCCAGCATTAGCCTTCACATTTAGTATCTCCTGATGAGTTAACACTGAGTAATTGCAGCAGTCCCTGGGCAGATCTGAGACTTCTACCAACAGGTGGTTTTGCTCTGCAGACCCCTGGCACTGGTACAGACCCTCTCTTCTGTTCCTGTCCTCTTCCTCCCTGCTACTTACACCCCCTGCTTTAGTTACTTTGGGACCAGATACCTACAGAAATGACAATTAAAAAAGGTGTCACTTAACAGGACAAGCAACCAGTGTGTGCCTGTGAAGCCAACAGATATTATTTGACTATTTGCAGTGGTGTAAATCAGTGATATGCCACTGGGTGAGTGGAGAAAGTGGGAATATAGGAAGCAGGAGAAGAATCCAACCCAGTGCATCCGTGGCTGTGTTTGTGTAACAGCCAATGACTGCCAACTATAAGGGACTGTAAATTTTCTGAGACAATCTAATTAAGGCCAAGCCTGAATAAAGTCCATGAAAAAACAAAACAAAACAAAACAAAAAAAAACCCCACTCACTGCCTCTCAACCCTCCCCCAACTCCCCCAAACTGGGGGAGGGGAAAGGAGTGAAAAAGAACTGAGTGCTGCGACTGATTCTGAGCAATATCTTTCCAGAAGAGCAAAAGCAGCTTTTACAGCAGACATTGTGATTTTTTGGGGAAAAAATTGCAAGAGCATGTCTGCCTGGTAGTGAAATACACATAACACCTTGATAGGAAGGACTACGCCAGGACTTGCTTTGTACCTCAGGGAATTACTGTAAAATAAATGAAAAATGGCACTTTTGACACAGGGCTCTTGCAAACACCCATCAGAAATTGCACAGTAGCAATGATGGGATGGTGTAGTTCTGACAAATTTTTTGTGCAGTGCAGTTTAAGTTCATGGTTTTCATATGTTGTCAACTTACTTTTCCTATGTATAATAATATATTTTTGCTGCCTACAAATTTCAAGCAGAAAATTAAAGAAAACACAAGGCTGTATTTATCAGATTTCTTGCATCAACCACAATCAAAGTTTTGGCCTAATTTATTCTAAACCATCAACATATAAGAAAGCATCTGTTTACCAGCTGGCTTGGTAGCTGCCCAAACTAATCAGAATGACCTCAGCTGGAACATGCTGACCTCCATCAGGTTGAAGAATCGATTTCTCCTGTGCATACATATTCTGCAGTGGTTTTGAACTATAGCCTAGAAACTGATCTTCTGCCTTCTGCATCTTATTAGTCCCATACATTGTTTAGGAATGTTTTCTTTTTCTACTTTTCTTACTTTCTAAACCTACATTTTTAGGCATAAAATAAATGGTCAATTTTCTTATTAGGAAAGTAATGTTCCTATAATATGTTCTTCTGTGAAGAGGAAAAAAATAGCATCTAACTTGATCCTTTAGTTACTATTGCCACAGTATAGACATCTTTTGACTGTAGTAGTAAATGTGATTCTAGGCAAGGTAGAGAGAAGCTTTCACAGCATCTGACTTGGGATTTATAACAGTAGTGTTTTTTTCTGTCAAACTGTTCTTTCAGTAGGAGTAGAGGTTCACATTCCAGGTGTGTGTTATTCCCTCCTTGACACAGAAAAGAATGGAAATAAAAACAGGACAGTGCTCACCTTTGTACTAACATATAAATCCTTACTTACACAGCGATGATAAATGGGAAAACAGTGACTAGTAAATTTAGAGTTTTAAATATGTCTAAGACTCTAACATCAGCTCCTATTCAGGCACCTTTTGCATAGTGGCTGCTTCTAAATGCTGATCCAATTACTCATAGTTGTGAAAACTTTTAGTCTTAAGGACAAGTTAGCACAGGGTTCTTTATCCTGAAAACATTGACCAACTATATTATTAGGTTCTGGGGACTGATTCAGTTATGAGTAACCTCATACCTCCCCTCTCTCTCACCACTGCACATTTGATTGAGTGTTTTGCAATGGTAAATGACCTCAAAAGTTACAGTCACAATTTCCATCCATACATGTGAAACATACAGGGAGTTAGAAAATTTCAGATTTGCCTTTCAGTTCCTTTAAACACTCATCTCAGTGGAAAAAATTGCAAACCTGACTGCAAAAAAAAAAAAAAAAAAAAAGCTGAAATAGAATATTTTCAACCCAGTTTAGACAGGAAAGTCCTATTATACAAAGTGAAAAAGAGGGAAGAGGTCCAGATTGTGCTTGTTTCAGTAACCACCACCATGTGCTTATATTGCTGAAATAAGTAAGGCCATCATATACAAGCCACTTGGGTTTGGTTTGAGATATTGGTTTTGTTCTGTTGTTCTGGTTTGTTTTTTTTTTTTAATTTTCATTTTGAATTTTGCAGTTTTGGTGGTTTTTTTCATGGAAGAGTTGAAAGAAAGAGGGGAGGAAAAGTACAGAGGAAGGAAGACGAGAGAATGAAGAGAAAATCAAGGGAAGGAGAAAGAGAAAAATATGGAAAGGGAAGACAAAACACTTTTAAAGGAATATGTCTTGTTTCAGGCAATGCCTACTTTTATTAACTGGAAAAACACTACAACAGTTAAAAGGATCCTGCAACAATGGAGATTCAAAAAAGATAACCAGCTCAAAATGCTGAAAATGAAAACCAGAAGAAAGTTCAGTATTAAAACCTTTGTTGGCTTTAGCTGGACATGAAGTGATCTCTTACATTTGTTCTTTCAGCTAATCCTGACTCCCTAAAGATTCCTTAGGCTTTGCTGGATAGAGGTTCAGCCACTCAGCGACTTAATGCTGAATCCTGCTCTATGTAGTCATGGTTAGAAAATCTCCACTGGTGGAAATTGCTTCTAAACAAGGGCAACTCCTTTTTTATTTATTGTTTAAATCTAATCATATGGTTTCCTGCCTTGCACATCTGGTCTTAGATAGATCTGGAAATGTTAGCTTTTTACATTGTTAACCCCACCCTGTAGTGCTGTAAGGACTTGATCCAAATCCCAGTCAGCATCTTTTCTCCTGACTGCAGTGGAACTGGATCAGTCCCCAACTGAATTGCTGCCTCCAGTGAATTGGAGGTTAAGAAAAAAAGATTTTAGGAAAAAAAATCTGTTTTCTTGTGCTGGTAAGAAACTAGGCATCCTAAATAAAAAAAATCTAGCATTACTTTTGTGTCACAGAAGTCTTCATTTGTCCCTTGGTGTTCATTAACTTATCTCTGTCTCCTGAGGCTCTCAGTTGCTGCTAAAATATGATTAACTTAGGATATAAACAACAGACTTGATCCTTTTATTATGTGTCATTCTATGTTTGACTTGTTTGTCTCATACACAGATTTATCTTATCGATGTATTCCCCTTTATAAGACTCCTGAACTCCATCATAGTTGAGTAAAATGAGTTTATGAAAAGCAAAAAAAAAAGAATCATGTTTCCTGATGCTCTCAGTTGTATAACATGACCAAATTAATACATTATTAGTTCAGGATACATTTAGATTGAAAACCTAAGTCAGTTATGTTCACTCAGAAGAAGAGTGAGAGTTGTAGTGAGTGCCACAGTTATTTGTTCCCCTATCATGACACCACTTTTTAAAATTAGGGAGTAGACTGCTTTTAGGAACAAGCAGATCAGTATGAGCAGCATCCCATTGGATAAGGACCCAGGTTTGGTTGGTTTCTGGGTAGTTTCTGCTCCTAGGGCAAATATTCAAGGTTGAAAAAAGGAAGAGGGAGAGAAAGTGCTACATCCCTCTGGAATTTTTCCCATGAAAGAATGGATACATGCAACGTGCCTGAATGAATGAATATCAGCATAAAGTCAACAAGCATGAGATTAGCGCTGCTCCCAAGTCACCTGAATAGGAAAAATAAGGGAAAAAACCTGAAAAAACCAAATTTTTTTGGTGCAATAATTTGATCCTGTTCTAAAGTAAAATTCTATGTATTTACATTGAAGAGACCACATATGTCCCATTTGTAAGCCATTCAGCATGGTAGTATCTGGTACTATAGAACAAAAATTATTTTCATGTTTACCTGGGCTAGGGTTCAGAAAAACAAAAATTTTGTCTTTGAGGCTCTTTCTATCAGTTCCAAAACTCTGTGGTCACATGCCACAAAGAACTGATACAATCTAAACCCATTCTGCTGGTTCAGATTTGTTCAAAACATTTTGAAGGATTAACCAGGGAGCTGTCTGCTGGACCAGAGAGCATCTGCTCTCACACAGCCAGCAAAAATCTGCCACAGAAGTACAAAATGCTAGCTAATGCAGTTCTAGCTGGTTTGGTTTGCACATGTTCTGAGTTCCATTCCAGTGTGGAGTGCACTGGAATTGCCCCACAGTGCAATCAGGGATTGTGGGATTGCAGGGGTGAACAGGCTGTTCACTATCATGGCACAGCTATCTTTGAACAGTTTTGCTTCTCCAGCACCACCAGCAAGTTATTTCCTTTTTTCACTTGCCAGTAAACATTCCATACTGACAAAGTGTATCAGAAGTGTCACAGGCTGTTCACAAAGGCCTTTGACCAAAGAGATACAGTAAGGCCAATAACAGCCATTTCTGAGATATGTGACTTCATGAATTTGGTTATTTTCACTTTAAGACTGTCTGTACTTGACCTTGATAAAGGAACTGTACATATTTTACATAATTAATACAATTTTTGATCCCAGTCCATATTATAAAATATTTAGTTCATATCATTTGCCACATATTCATTCACCCTCCTGTTATCTCTGGCTAGAACTAAGAGTTATGATTTTCTTCCACATAAAGAAGATCAGAAATATGGGATATTTTCCAAAACTCACTTAAATCATTGAACATCTTCCTACTGACATCAGTGAGCCTATAGACTCTGGGAACTAGAGAGCAGAGCAGAGGACACACCACCTTCCACACATAGATCTCAAATAGCAAGTGCAAGCTCAACCAGCTGTCTGTGAGGGTGAAATGAGTTTGGTTGCATGAGATTTATTTGTTTGTTTTCCTGAACTTTTTTCTTTTTTCTAAAAAATTTCAGCTTGAATCTCCTTCTCAGGTGCCAAGAAAGAACACTCAGCTGTTTTTATAATGGTACTCGAGACTTCACAGAAACTACTGACTCACATTCATACCAGTAAAATGTTTTTAAATATTGCACCAGGGACTAAGAAGGAAAAATGTGTTGTAGTTCTGGTGATTCAAGCAAAGATTTCATAGCTACACATCGTTAACACTATAAAATGATCTGTTTCATTTCTTTTTTCATTTATATTTCTCTCATATCTCCTTTGTCAGATCTCTGGAGATTTTTCTTTCTATTCCCTGTACAGTTAAAGCTGGAAAAGAATAATTATGCAATCACTTATTCACCTGAATGCAAGCTTTAGCTCTCAAAGAAGTGAAAAAGCTTAAGTGAGATTTTTTTTTTTTTTGCTCAAGCTTATCTCAGTCTATCCTATGGCAAATTTTTCACAGATATTCCAAAAAAATGAATAAAAAATCCTGTGTTAAAATGATGACTACGTGAAGGAAAACTAAGCAATTTTGAAGAAACACAGTAATATTCTAAGAAATGTATAAAATATGTTGATTATTATATGGATTTTATTTCAGTTCTCAGGTCTTGGTATTTTAGTGGATTTTCTTTATTCTTACTATCCATACATATATTTCTATCATGAAGTAATAGGGAAAAGTGTTACAGGGAAAGCAATGCAGAAATTATTACGGCAGCATTCAAATACAGAGTGATATACAGAAGACACTGTTTCTAAAATAATAATAGTCATCATTTGTTAATTCAGGAAGACCTTTGGTCTCATGTGATACTACTATTTTGGGACAAGCTGATACTGCTCTGGGATCCACAGTGTGGTGCCCTGTGGCTCCTGCCCTACTGACTGGATTTGCTTGGGCATCCACGGAACACTCTACATGTGTCCACAGCAGAAATTACAAGTTATATTTGCAGGGAACGTGAGGTTCTTCAATATGTTTTATCTAGGGAAAAAAAGCCAAAACCCACTTGTGGTACACAAAGCCCCATGTAAGAAATTGCCTTTATTCTCTATCAAGATAAAAAATTAGTTTTCCATGTTATTTTCAACGTTTAGGCCACACAGATTCCTATTTCCTTGACTGCTTTCATATTCTGTTACAGTTTTCTTTCTACCATTTCCTTTGTGTTCTTCTACAAGGAAATTCATGCAAACTGAATAATTCCAATTGATTTCTTTAGGTTCACAGCTGTACTGGTGATGTCTTAACCTGTACTCTGTTGTAGGCCTAAGACAATTTGTATTACACCACTGCCTTTGCAAAGCAAATTTTTTACCATTGGTATGTTAGCTACTATTTTATTCTCTTTGAATATTTGTCCATTTAAGCATTGATCTTAAGGCAGTAATCCCCTCTGTGTGTGGAAGGTGCACTGAACAGGAGTTACAGGATAATCCTTTAACAAATTCACCCAGTATGGTCACAGCAGATCAAGAGTAATTTCCAAAAGCCTGAGATATAATCCATTTTACAGTTTGGGAACTGAACACTTCCTTCCAAGAGACTATTGGAACTCTTGCTCACCTAGCTGGAATTTGCCTGTTTCTCTTGTTCATTTTAGGTAAGTAGAAATCCACTTAACAATCTCTGTTTATTGTTTTATGCTAGATTTGGAGGCTGAATCAATGCAAATCCCTTTCTTTCCTACCTCAAGATGCTTTTTCCAAATTTTATATCACACCCTTCCAGCTGATCCAACCAATGCAATTGTTTGTATGGCTGTGCTGGAAATTGGATTACTCAAATGATCCAGTTTAAAAACAACTTTAGCCTGAATTGTATAAAGATTTTTAGGTACTGAAGCCAAACTATTTTGAATAGAAGTCTTTTGTGAGCAATGGCTTGACCTTTGTGCTTTCCATGTGAAGTCCAGCATGTGTCTGAATGACTTTTCTGGTTAAAGAAATATATTAACAACTTACATTTTCAATACTCCAGACTTTAGTTTCTTCAGATGCTTGGAAAGAAGAACAAATACTTTGTGGAAGAATAATTTGGTTCATATTGCTCTCAATAATCACATCAAAGTCAGTAGAATCATGGTAAATAAATATCCGTCCATAGCCCTTCTTGAACGGGTTGTTCATTTTCTGCAAGCCCTCCATAAATCATAATCAGAAAAAGACCCATTAGTGAGTAGATTGCAAAACAAGTATGCAGGGTAGGATGCCTTTAAATGTATTGCCAGAGTGTTCATGTCCTTTGGGGAGCAAACAGTGCTGAAGCTTCAGTCACACGGGGCAGCGGGGCTGGTAGCCAGCCTGGCTGAGGCCGCACAGGCCAACCTAGGACATCAGAAGCATCATAATCATGGAGATGCTTTCAACCTGGCTTTTGAAAAGATTAAAGCTGAAAAATCAGAGCTAGAATTCTTTATGCCCTTCTCCCCTGGCTGACAAATGGAGAGCAACGGGTCCTGATTGCTGTGTTCCTCGAGTCTGCAATCTGCCGCCTGGCTCCTGCCATATGACTGATCTTGTGCATGTTACATGCAGCACCTGCTGCTCTCTGCAGTGCTTTGGGGAAAGCCAGGAAAACTGAACACACATTTTTTCCTCATGACTTCATATTAACTAAAAGCCTGTGACATACAAAACTTGATGTTGTTACAAGCTCTGCTTCTGAGTAATAACCTCTCCCTCTCTCAAGGGGAGATAAAAGTTTGAGCTCAAAACCAGGGCTCCAACTACATCCTAATCTGATTTTTTGTCACTGACCTATGCAAAAAATGATGCTTGTTTGCAATATAACATAATTGTCACATTAATGCATGGGCTTTTTTTTTTGTAACAGCAATTATAAGTTGCCCAACACTTATGTTAGGATCTAGAAATAGTGTCTGGAAATACTCCTTGGAAGAGCAAACATTTTGACAATCCTTAAGTGTCTTGCAGATAATAAGTATATTAAATTTTTATTTTGTTTATACTGACAAAAATTGATAGTAACAGGAAATAGATAATGTAATAAACTATGCCTTTGTTACATAGACAAGAAAGAATATTATAATTTTATTATCTGGCCTTTCAAAGACAAGACTAATACTGTTTGCAATCAGAAACGTGTCTCATCAGCATCTTTGTGGTCAAATTAGAAAAGCTGTGATGCCCAATTTGCAAGGCCACAAATCAGTATGGATAAGAGTTCTAGGGTAAAGAACAGCTACAGCAGTAAAGCCTAAGGGAAAAAGAAAAAAAAAACCAAAAAAACCCCATACTTTGGATTTACAGAGCTTGTGTGGTCTTTTATTTTTCTTCCTGTTTTTTCACACATACATAAAAAGCAGTTTTCATTAGCAGTGGTTAAACCAACAATCATCAGGATAAGCTGCTACGATCTCATGGATGAAGAGGCAGAAGATTTCATTCCACTTCTGTCCCTTGTTGGCCCAAGTTTATGCCTGATCCTGATATCTCTGCAGCTCTGTATGTAGAGTTTTGTATACATATTCCCAATCCTTGGAGTTATGAGATCCAAATGAGTGTATGAATATGATGGGGGAGAAATACAGATTTAATCATCACCTCTCTACAAGTTCAATGTGAGAACTGGATGTAAGATCGCACAATAAATCCACTAAATTGGGAACTAGGAAAAAAATGGATTTGCCTTTTTGACAAAGATGCCACTGACCCAGCTATGGGTTGAGTTCATGAGAAGTTTCTGCTGTCAGTGAGGCCAAAGCATGGCTGGCTCAGGGGCACAATGGGGACCCTGTCTAGCTAACAGCAGCCTGTCCCCACCTCTCCTTTGGGCAGGAGCTGGAGCTCTTCCCCTCCAGAGTCTCAGTGATGCTGGAGCTGCTGGGTGTTTGCAGGGAGGCCACTTTGCTGCAGCAGGTAACCTGCACTCAGCACCACTGAAACGAGCCTCCACCCCTGGGGTCTGCACTGGTAAAAGTCTCCTCTTGCAGCAGAATTAGCAAAAAGTCTTGGAATTAACAGCATGGTCCACCTCATAAATTGCAGTCCTTGTAATTACACCCAAATGCATAAAAAATGCAAGAAAGGGGACAACAAATGTTCAGGCATAACTGTGCAGCTCCTCAGGGCAACAAATTCAGTGGCCAGGATATCCTGCCTATCAGCTTTTCCCCCTCTAACTCTGCAAAGCATTTCTAATTGTACTCTACTACATCTCTGTGTGCACCACAATCACCATTAAAAAGTCAGCATTTCTCAGCAATGCCACCCAAGAGTATATGATGCATCATATTCCTTTCATAATTGCTGAATGGCTGCACTAAAGTTGTTTTGTTGAATTTTTTTATGGCAGCTACTATAATTTCTGTTCTACCCTTGATGTGTTTTAAAAGGCCTAGCAAAGACAGCTATTTTGTGTGTTTAGCATATTTCTAATTTACCAAGCTAATATTAAATTTCATTTATATGAGAGATAAATGAATTATTGCATCCAAGAGACCAATAAAAATCTCTTCATTTGTTTTCTAAATTACAGCATTTGCTCCAAAATAAGTTTTGATGGAAACAGATGACGCCAGATTAAAACGTGTTTCTATGCATGCAGACACCCAGCACCTTCCTTTGGAGTGCTGCTCCTCACTGTGCTGGCCATGATGCAGATTCTCTGTGCCTTCCACAAAAATGCTTGTCTCTTGCAGAATTTGATGTGCAGTTTTATGCCCAGGCAGTTTCACTTTTGAAAAGACAGTTCTTCTAACACAGAGTTAATGATTTGGAGTGAATTATGACAATGAAAACTACATTCAAATATTATGTCCTCTGAAAGATATTGTCATCTGTTTCCATTAAAACTTATTTTGGAGCAAATTCTGGTAGGGAATTAAAGTACAATCACAGTTTTCAATAAACTCTGTATTTTAACAATAAATTTGAACTTCAAAATGTTTAGGGAAACAAAGTCTGGTTAGAAAAAATTTTCTTTCTAGACTCTGCTGCCTTCATCTGGTTATACAGTTCATAGAATACATAACCAACCTTTTTTCAAAAAGTTTTTAAAATATAGGCTGTGGTTTTAGTTTGCAAGAATGAATTACTTTAAGGAAACAGAAGCTGAAATCTGCAAGACATTCTTTGTCCACCTCTGTGTATTATGAAAGACTTAGCCCTTAATGTGGTGTAAATACCAGGAGAAGAAAGAAACCCCATGAAAGGTCTGTGAAATCTACATAGAAATCCCTACAC